>NW_012114710.1:7266714-7323188 GCF_000951035.1 Colobus angolensis palliatus
GTCTGCACAGGCCTCTGCTGCTTCCCCTGTTGATTTTTTAGCTGTGCCCTGTCCCCAGAGGTGGAGTCTACAGAGACAGCAGGTTTCCTTGAGCTGCTGTGAGCTCCACCCAGTTTGAGCTTCCCAGGGGCTTTGTTTACCTACTTAAGCCTCAGCAATGGCGGGCGCCCCTCCCCCAGCCTTGCTGCTGCCTTGTGGTGAGATTGCAGACTGCTGTGCTAGCAATGAGGGAGGCTCCCTGGCGGTGGGACCCTCTTGGCCAGGTGTGGGTGTAGTCTCCTGGTGTGCCCGTTTCCTTAAAGCGCAGTATTGGGGTGGGAATTCCCCGATTTTCCAGGTGTTGTGTGCCTTAGTTTGCCTGGCTAGGAAAAGGGATTCCCTTCCCCCTTGCGCTTCCCAGGTGAGGCAATGCCTCGCCCTGCTTCATCTCTCTCTGGTCGGGCTGCAGCAGCTGACCAGCACCAATTGTCCGGCACTCCCCAGTGAGATGACCCCAGTACCTCCGTTGAAAATGCAGAAATCACTGGTCTTCTGTGTTGCTCGCGCCGGGAGTTGGAGACTGGAGCTGTTCCTATTCGGCCATCTTGTTCCGCCCTCCGCCTTCTTTTTTTTGTTTGTTTGTTTGCTTGTTTTCTATTTTTTGAGACAGAGTCTTGCTCCTTCCAGGCTGGAGTGCAGTGGCGCGATCTTGGCTCACTGCAACCTCCACCTCCTGGGTTCAAGTCATTCTCCTGCCTCAGCCTCCCAAGTAGGTGGTACTATAGGCACGCATCACCACGCCCAGCAAATTTTTGTATTTTTGTACTTTAGTAGAGACAGGGTTTCACCATGTTGGCCAGGATGTTCTCGATATCTTGACTTCGTGATCCACCCGCCTTGGCCTCCCAAAGTGCTGGGAGTGCAGGCATGAGGCACCAAGCCTGGCTCTTTTCTGTGTTTTTATCCCCCAGTGTACTAGAGGTTTGGGCTGGCTCAGAGTTGAGGTCTTTTCGTATCAAATCCACTTGTCCATTGAGAAAACTAGATGGTCATGGCCATATCTCTATCACAGTTCTCTTCTTCCTCTCCAAATATATGGCCAAGGTCTAATAAAAAACTCTTTAAATGAAAGAGTGGAAAGCAAACCATGTTGTGTTCTAATGAATGTTATATCCACAGATTATATTAGAGATCAGGCTCCTCCCTGCTTTAAGAGAAGTAAGGAATTCATTTAAGGTAAGTTATTTCTTACCAGAAAAACAAGTTATTTATCTGGAATCACACAATCTTTAAATGAATTGAAGAGTTTGAGTATGCAGTGTTGTCTTTCTGCAGAGAATGTCTTAAGAAAAACTAATTTGTTCTGAAAATGGAAACATGGAGATGTGGACAAACAGCTAGAAAAAAATTTTTAAGAAAAATTTAAGGCGCATATTACCCTTTTATATATATTTAAAAAATCAATCTCATAATTGTGTAAATAAGACAGAGCTTCATGGCTAGCTAAGCTACGTCAGAAATAAAGCTATCCAAATGAAAATTTAGAAACGTGGTTGGTAATGGGAGCACAAGGGGCTGGATGGGAACGGGAGTGAGAAGGAAAGCTCACAACAGTCCATTCCTAAAGCCCTCAGCAAGGACTCTTCACTCCTCACCGAAATGGGGGAGGGCTCTACCCTAGGACACAGACTGGGTTTACAGCAAGGACACCTAGCCACTTCCAGATGTCTGAAATGTCCCACAGGCTTCTTCCCTAGATGAACCTTTAATGAGACCTTGGATAATGTGGAAGTTAGAACAGTGAACTACATCTTGAGATTGTTGTCCCAGAGGTATTATGTTAATTTAGTGAAAACAGCCGAAAGCAGGGTTGAGTGTGTGACTGGCATGATTGTCAGGGGTCAGTGGGTGAAAATAAGGAAGAGGGCACATACTAATAATTAACACTTCTGGAATACTCATCAAGAACTTCTAAGAGCATTATACATATTAATCCATGTAAGCCTCACACCACCAAGGAAATATTTTTATTATAAAATGTATTTTATTCCTAATAATAACAAATCTTGTTTGTATATCACTCATTGGACATAAACGAAGCCAAGGAGGATCTAATTCTTGAATTACCTTCAGATAATAGAGTGTTAACAGTAGTTTTTAAAGGATGGGTGGATTACTACTTAATGTAGAATGAGAGGGTGCAGCCTGAACAGCTCAGAGAACGACCAGGGTTCTCATTTACATTCTGAGAGCAGGTGGATTTTTGCCTTCTGAGCTTATTACTGGTGAGTGATTACTTTTTTACCTTCTATATTTAGTGCCTTCCTAGGATAGTTGCTTCTCCCAGACTAGTTGCTTCTTTTAGAATCTTACCTGGCTATTTATCTAAAGATTGGACAAGCAGTATAAGCCAGAAGCAAAAATGTTGACTTTTCTTTTTACTTAAACAAATCAAGGGATTAGAAAATACTATTTCCTGGGAAGTGAATAGAAGCACACACTTAGCTTGACCACTGTCCCAGAGTGCTTTATATATATTAATATATTTAATCCCTAACACAACCCAGTGAAAATCCAGTATAAGGAGATTAAATCACTTACTCAAGATCACACAGTTCAGAAATGGTGAAGTCGAGATTCCAGCCTTCAAAGTCTGGATACCCAGTACACTCTAAACCACTATACTCTGAAAGCATCAGTGCCATATGCACCTAGTCATGTATACTTGGACAAATCACTGCATATCTCAGTTTCTCTACTTTTCCTCCCCTGATTTACCTGCCTTAGAAAATTATTGAGCATGGGAAATGATCTTATATAAATGAACCTGTATAATGCTACAAGATACTGTTTTAAGCAGAAATATCTAGCAGTTGTGAGATCTCCCTTGATGATGATGTTATGTTACTACTTCTTTTCACTACTGTTGGAACTCCCAGAGCTGACTCTTTACATGCCTTTTTCAGAGTGTATGTTTTAGGACAAGATGGGGTTCAAGGGACAGTGAACATTAGACAGCAGTCAAGAGGAGTTTGGTTATGCCTGTTGGTTGACTTCATGCTAGTTTGTGGTCTGCCTCTCCACTGCTTTTTATTTTAAATCGGTGGCTGCTACTGCAACTACCCTGGCACCACTGACTGCCATGGTTCTTGCACTGCCACAGATTAGGGCCAAATGTTGGTGAGAGATTGTTAAATGGTGAGGATAAGGGGATAAAGTGATCACTCTGAAGTAGGGCTGGAGGCGGTATAGTCCAGTGAAAAGTAAAATCACAGCAGTAGGCATGTGATTAATAGAAAAATCACTTAAAAATTAGCCAGAATATTAGGCTAGAGAAAGAGGAAAGAAAAAAGTATCTTCCCTTCTTCCTAGTTCTGTGACTATTCAGTTAACACAACAGTTCTGAGACTAGAAATGAATTGTAATAAAATAATAACCAAACCTCCTGCCAGACTAGGAGAAAATATAAAACCTTATGGTTCACATTTTTCACTGATCTTAGAATTTGCAACTTTTGATTAGCATCCTGATGATGTTATTTTAATTTTAGATATCTTAGTAAATACAACTCCATAACTTAGGTAATTCTTATTAAGAACTAGAATTGATTTTTGAACACCTAAGAAAAAGCATAAATCCAATAAGCTGGCTTAAATAATACTTTAATTTTTGCTGTTTTTAGTGTTACGCTCTTTGTTAAGCAAATTTTATTTTATTTTTATGTATTTATTTATTTTGGAGACAGGCTCACTCTGTCCCCCAGGCTGGAGTGTAGTGGCACAATCACTGCTCACTGCAGGCTTGACCTCCCCTGGCTCAAGCAGTTCTCCAACCTCAGCCTCCAGAGTAGCTGAGACCACAGGCATGCACCGCCACACCTAGCTTTTTTTAGTAGAGATGAGGTTTTGCTCTGTTTCCTAGGCTGGTCTCAAACTCTGAAATCAAGCAATCCACCCGCCTCAGTCTTCCAAAGTGCTGGGATTGCAGGCGTGAGCCACCATGCCTGGCCTAACAAATTTTAAGATTCTTTTGTTATTCACATGCTTACTGTTGTGGCTTTATTTATTTTATTTTATTACTTGTTGTTGTTGTTGTTGTTGAGATGACATCTTGCCCTGTTGCCTAGGCTGGAGTGCAGTGGCACTATATTGGCTCACTGCAACAACCTCTGCCTCCTAGGTTCAAACAGTTCTCCTGCCTCAGCCCCCCAAGTAGATGGAACTACAGGTGCCTGCCACCACACCTGGCTAATTTTTGTATTTTTAGTAGATACAGGATTTCGCCATGTTGGCCAGGCTGGTCTTGAACTCCTAACCTCAAGTGATCCCCCTGCCTTGGCCTCCCAAAGTGCTAGGATTACAGGTATGGGCCACTGTGCTCAGCCTATTTTTGACACTCACTAGGTTTTTGGTTCTTGGGGATTGTCAGATATAACACTGAACAATTGAGACTTTTTTTAGGTTGTACAAATAGAACATTTGTCACAGTCAAAATGTGAAGAAGGCATACTGTTTCTATTTTGGAAAATTTCTGCAGAACGTTTTTCTAAAAGACAAAGCATGTTTCATTGTTTACTTAAGCCATAAAGGTCCCATTTATATTATTTGAAGGAGGGACTGTGGGGCTTGGGAAGTATAAGGTATTTGAAGCAAAGAGGAGTTTAAGAAATAACTCAAATGATTAAGATTTCCAGCATGGAGTTTCTTTAGTGATTTCACCAATCAGTTGCTATTTCTAGATGGAAATGGGTCTAATAATAATGCAGGCTTTTAGCATTTGATTATATTTTAGACAAAATAAGTTTAATACCAAAAAAAAAAGTTGCCATGTGTTAGCTGAGTTACATTTAAAGATCCTAGTATTTTTACTTATAAGCATAGTTCTTTCTGCTTCTGTGGCCCTCGGCTATGTGAATGTGGTGCTTATTTGCTTTATACTATATTCCATTTCATTAACTCAACAGAGAGCAGACTGCCAGCTGCAAAGTAAATAATGCAATAAATGGTTTGAAAATATACCATGTCAATTTTTTACAGCTAAATTAAATTAAATATATGACTACAGGTTCACAACCCCTTACCTGAAACTTTAAAAAATAAATTTTGTTTGTTTGCTTTTTGTTTTTGAGATGGAGTCTTGCCCTGTTGCCCAGGCTGGAGTGCAGTGGCACGATCTGAGCTCACTGCAACCTCCGCCTTCCAGGTTCAAACAATTCTCCTGCCTCAGCCTTCCGAGTAGCTGGGATTACAGGCACCCACCACCACACCCAGCTAATTTTTGTATTTTTAGTAGAGACAGGGTTTCATCATGTTGGCCAGGCTGGTCTCGAACTCCTGACTTTGTGATCCACCCACCTCGGCCACCCAAAGTGCTGGGATTACAAATGTGAGCCACCATGGCCGGCCAAAATTTTTTTTTAATTCAGTAGTTTTGGGGGAACAGGTGGTTTTTGGTTACCTGGATAAGTTCTTTCATGGTGATTTCTGAGATTTTGGTGCACCTTCACCCAGGCATTGTACACTGTACTCAGTGTGTAGTCTTTTGTCCCTCATCCCCTTTCTGCCCTCCCCCAGAGTTCCCAAAGTCCATTATATAATTTTTATGCTGTTGCATCCTCATAGCTTAGCTCCCACTTACAAGTGAGAACATCTTACCTGAAACCCTTGAGGTCACATGTTAAAAATGTTTCAGACATTTTTAAAAACATATGCTACCTTTCATCATGCATGTAATACTCCATCAGGGTCTGAGGCAACACTCTCTAGTCAAACATAGTGAATATATTTGCAATAAAAAATATATTCACATTAAGTGAATTAACTTCACATCATTTCTGGTAGATTCTGCTGCCCAATTAGCATACACTAAATTTACGAAAAATTTAGTGTTCAGAATTCTTGTGTTTTGGAATTGTAAAGAAGGGACAGACTATAATGATGTCACAAGGCATCTAAAGCTGCAAAATATTATATTCTTCTCTTGTTATAATTTATACTTATGTCCAAAACAAAATATGTATTTTTAAAAGCAAAATAATTTAAGAAAAGCAATGTGTCAGTGCTTATCCTTTTAAACTAATGTCCTTCTTAGAATCAACAAAATAGTCTAATTATTGTATATTGTAAATTTTGTATATTATATATTTTAAATATTGACATTTAAAAATCTTGACATTAGGCTGGGTGTGGTGGCTCACGCCTGTAATCCCAGCACTTTGGGAGCCAAGGCAGGTGGATCACCTGAGGTCAGGAGTTTGACACCAGCCTGGCCATGGTGAAACCCCGTCTCAATAAAAACTACAAAAAATTAGCCAGGCGCACTGTAGTCCCAGCTACTCAGGAGGCTAGGGTGGGAGAATTGCTTGAACCTAGGAGGCAGAGATTTCAATGAGCTAAAATGGCACCACTGCACTCCAGCCTGGGTAACAGAGTGAGACCCTGTCTCAAAACAAAATTGACTTTAAAAAATATTACTCTTTTGTAATGTTTCTAAGTAACTCAAAGTACAATACTAAATTGATACCTATCGTAATTTGCTTTACAAATACATGATTTATTATAAACAAATATCTAAAATTTGCCTTTAAAACTTCAGCCAAAAAAACAAAGGAGGAATAGATGAAATAATATTGGCAAAATACTAGTAATTGTTAAAGCCAGGTGGTAGGGGTTTACTATATCATTCTCTATTTTTGTATATGTTTGAAATTTTCCATAATAAAAGTGTTTTTATATATGAATGAACAATTTCCCCTTTAACAGTCCTAATTACCACATACTTCCTTCTCTTTGAACTCAGATTTTTATTCTACTCTCCCTTTATACTGTTATCTTAATGTAGTTTTTAAGCTTGAAAATGTTATTTTGATCACCCTATCATACTTTTCTGTAACAATAATATCCATATTAATTGAATTATAAAATGACATTTTGTGATCCTAAAGCTCTGAGTGTTAAAGTTTCTTTCTCGAGTTTTCAATGAAACAATACATTGGTACATAAGAGAAGTATAATATATAAAATGTATGCAATTATTAGAAACAAAAGCTAAATTTTTATTGGAATTGCACCCTTAAGGAGATGGGTGGATCTATTTTTTTAAATTTCAAACTAGGATAATTTTACCTTGATGAATATTACTAGCTGCTAGAATGAGACAAGGTTCAGCATAAATTCCATTCTTACTTTTTAATATGCATATTTTACATCCTGAGAAACTGTGCTTACATAAATGAGTAGATGCAAATGTAAAAAGTTTTACTGTAGCTATGTCATTTTGAAGTCTTTCCAAGTTATGCGTCAAAAAGAAAACCCACATAATGACTTAAGTTATTTTTTTCTCACAACTCTAACATGTAGTTTTAAGAAAAGGAAAAAGAGTTATTTTTAATATATGTCAGCTGACATAATGGATTATGTCCTCCTCCAGTTCTGCTGAAAGCAAAGAATTGGAAAACCCAGCTGGGCATGGTGGCTCATGCCTGTAATCCCAGCACCTTGGGAGGCTAAGGTGGGCAGATCACTTGAGGTCAGGTGTTCGAGACCAGCCTGGCCAACATGGTGCAACCCTGTCTCTGCTAAAAATACAAAAATTAGTCAGGTGTGCTCCCTTGAACCCAGGAGGTGGAAATTGCATTGAGCTGAGATTGTGCCACTGCACTCCAGCCTGGGTGACAGAGCGAGACTCTGTTTCAAAAAAAAAGAATCGGAAAACCCCTCACTTGCAAAAATTATTGTTAGCCCTTCATTAGAATAATCCACTTTCTCAACGCCAACTTTACTACTTCAGATTTTCCTTTCGTTTTGTATGCTGGATGTGTTTATACTTGAAGCATTATAGTAAAGTTCAGGATGATTGAGAAATTTGCCTTTCTTTTGTAATGAGGGAGATGAGCCATGGTAAAGATCTCCTGGGAAACAGTTCACAAGAAGATAAAGTCAAGATCTGGCAAATGATTCCCTTGAGATAGCTGTGACTTTCTGTCTTACTCTTTTTGTCTTAAAGTGATTTTTTTAAATACAAAAAGTTGCAAAAGTAATGCAGGCTGCTTGGGAAAAAAAGGTCAACTGAAATAGATGTTTATAATGTCATTTCCTAGGCCAGGTGCCATGGCTCACATCCGCAATCCCCACACTTTGGGAGGTCGAGGCGGACACAACACTTGAGCCCAGAAGTTTGAGACCAGCCTAGCCAATATGGCAAAACCCTGTCTACAAAAAATACAAAAAAATTAACTGGGTAACTACAGGCGTGAAACACCACACCTGGCTACTTGAGAGGCTAAGGCTGGAGGATTGCTTGAGTCCGGGAGGTCAAGGCTATAGTGAGCCAGGATCTCACGACTGTACTCCAGCCCAGGCAACAGAGTGAGACCCTGTCTAAGAAATGATAATAATATATCTCTACCCCCAAATGTGAATTTAAGTTTAAAGATTGCTCAATTAGAGATTGGGTCAAAGAGCCTAGTCAGTATTAAGAGCAAACCAAATATAAAATCAAAAGATGTAAAAGGAAGAACAGAGGATCAGCTTTAGCCATGAACACAGGAGAAGAGTTCTTCACAGTATGATGTGAGTTGACAGGGAAAAGTCCCCAAATATTTTTTATCCTTAAAAAATTGAGCTAAGTTCTAAGTGTTCATGCTGGGGGTTAGACAGTTTATTCCAAGTGGCTAGGTGGGGGTAGAAGATGCAACTGTGAATGAAGTGAGCAAATACTGTAGAAGCCAGCCAAGGTGAAAACAGCAAATAGGTGGAGGGTTCACAGGTTACCCAAAATCAAAGGGAGCCAAAAGTGAACTATCAAACTGAGGCTACTGAACCGAGAAGCTGGGGCATAGAGAATTGACAGGTGTAAGTGAATTGGGAACAAATAGGAAATGAATGGGAATTCCAGTGGGTAATTTATCTTCTAGAATCTGAGTACTTGTCTAGACCCTAGAGATCTCACAGATACTTATTTGTATCTTGCTTTCACGAGTGGCCTGGGCTATGGCACACGGATAGTTTGGCCTGACATAAAGTGCTTCGGTAGAAGAATCCTAGCAAGAGTTTTATCCCTTTGGTTTAAAGGATGTGAACAGAATTCTGTTAAAAAGTGTAAATGTGCCTGAAATAATGAGTTATCAGATCCTTAGCAAGAGTGACACAGAAGCCTTAAAACTAAATGTATAGTAGTGTTTCTGTCATTTGTAAAAACTTATTGTACACTTCAAACTGATTGAAATTTATTATATATAAATTACGCTCCAATAATTTCAATGAGAAAATCAGGTAACAGAAGATAGCATCTTCAGATTGGAAGAATTTTAGCTGTGAGACAATCGGACTAAATGGTTTGCAACTCTGTCTCCTTAACTTGATCACCTTGAGATTTTTCTCAAATCAATTTCTATCCATGCAACGCGTTTAGGAATATACTTCTCTCACTTTTAAACATGTTTCTCTCAGGCCGGGTGTGGTGACTTATGCCTGTAATACCAGCACTTTGGGAGAGAGAGAGAGGCCAGTTGCTTGAGCCCAGGAGTTCAAGACCAGCCTGAGCAACATGGAGAAAAAAAAAAAAAAAAAAAAAAAAAAAAAATTATTGAGACAGAGTGGCATCTGCCTATAGTCCTAGATACTCACGAGGGTGATGCGAGAGTATCACTTGAGCCCTGGTGGTCAAGCCTGCAGTGAGCTGAGATAGTGCCACTGCATTCCAACCTGGGTAACAGAGTAAGACCCTGTCTCAAAAAAATGTACAATATAATTGAAAAAGTGTTTATCTTTTTTACTTAACAATATTTTTATGATGATGATAATAGTTGAAAATTACTAAATTTTACCAAAATTGTGATGTTTCTTTACTTTTCCCTGCAACTTTCCCTCCTTAGATGAAACTTTTTTTTTCTTTTTCTTTAATTTTTTTGTTTGTTTGTTTTATTTTAAAAATAAAGACAGGGTCTCACTATGTTGCCCAGGCTGGTCCTGAACTCCTGAGCTCAAGTGATCATCCCGCCTCAGCCTCCCAAAGTGCGAGGATTACAAGCGTTAGCCACCACACCTAGCCAGATGTGACCATTTTTAACAATTCAGTTTCTATCCTGGCTATACCTTTTGCTGTAAAATACAGACATGCATTATTTTTGTTAACCATATTGTATCATAACTAACACATTATTCTGCAACTTGCTTTTTTATCCAGTAACATATCACAGATATCCTTACACTACTTGTATATCTACTTCATTATTTTAAAAGTGTGAATTATATTCTAATGAATGTGCCACAATTTATTTAATCAGTCCCCAACTGATTTAATTTGTCCTTTTATAATTTCAACACTGCTGTTAAGAATATTCTCGAACATATGGCTGGGCACAGTGGCTCATACCTGTAATCCCAGCACTTTGGGAGGCCGACAGAAGTGGATCACCCCTCTGAGGCCAGGAGTTCCAGACCAGCCTGGCGAACATGGCGAAACCCCTACTCTACTAAAAATACAAAAATTAGCTGGGTGTTGTGTTGTATGCCTGCAATCCCAGCTACTGGGAGGCACGAGAATTGCTTGTACAGGGGAGGTGGAGGTTGCAGTTAGCTGAGATCGTGCCTCTGCACCCCAGCCTTGGCGGCAGAACAAGACTTTGTCTCAAAAAAAAAAAAAAAAAAAAAAGCCGGGCGCGGAGGCTCACGCCTGTAATCCCAGCACTTTGGGAGGCCGAGACAGGCGGATCACGAGGTCAGGAGATCGAGACCATCCTGGTTAACATGGTGAAACCCCCTCTCCACTAAAAAATACAAAAAATTAGCCGGGCGTGGTGGCGGGCGCCTGTAGTCCCAGCCCTCAGGAGGCTGAGGCAGGAGAATGGCGTGAACCCAGGAGACGGAGCTTGCAGTGATCCCAGATAGCGCCGCTGCACTCCAACCTGGGCGACAGAGCCAGACTCCGTCTCAAAAAAAAAAAAAAAAAATTGTCAGACATACATCCTGGCCCACTTGAGTTAATTTCTATAGGATACATACCAAGAAATAGTCCCAATAGGCCAAAAGGTATTTGTATCTTGACTTTTTAAAATAGGTACTATTTTATAGTCCCAAAAATAGTAATAAATATTTTTGTAGGTACTAATTCACAAATCCTGGCCTCCATTGTGATGTTTTGAATTTTTGTCTCATAAATAAAAATGGTATCTTACTTCAATTTGCCATTCCTCAGTCACTAGTAAGATAAAGTGTTTTTAAATATTTAGTTAACTATTTATTAGCAATTTGTATTTATGTTCCTAGACTTGCCTGGTCATACCTGTGACTATCATTAGCCTTGTCTGTGGGAGCGACAAGGGATGTGAATCATTTGTCTTACATGTTGGAAGTATTTTCTTTAGGTCTTGTGTCTGTAATTTGGAGATCAGAATTTTGCTTGGGTACAGAGGAGAGTTAGTATTTAGTTACAAATTGGGAATGTAATGATTAAAATAAACTATAAAATGCTTCAAAGTTAGAGAGACCTAAGTTTGAATCCTCTCTGCCATTGACTGCCACTGTGATTTCACTCTAAATACTTGGCCTGAGATTCAGTTTCATCTTCTGTTAACTAGGGATAATAACACCTACTGCATGAAATTTTTATTTGATATGATGTATGTATTTGGCCTGATTCTATAGATACTTAATAAACAAAAGCTTAAATTATTTTATTCTATATTTTTATTATTCTCTAGAACCTCCAGATCTTGCTTCATCTTAAATCCAGCTGTTGTTCTGACAATTAAAGAAATACAGTTTTAGAAAAACTATGACGTATTAGTTGTGAAGGGCATGAGGGTGAATCTGTTGTAAGTTCTCCTTTACTATAAATACCTTTTAAAAGGCAGACTGTTTTTTTGTTTGTTTGTTTTTGTTTTGAAAGGGAGTCTCACTCTGTCACCCAGGATGGAGTGCAGTGGCGCAATCTTGGCCTACGCAACCTCTGCCTCCCGAGTTCAAGCTATTCTCCTTCCTCAGCCTCCCGAGTAGCTGGGACTACAGGCGTGCACCAACACACCTAGCTAACTTTTTTGTATTTTTAGTAGAGACAGGGTTTCACCATGTTGGTCAGACTGGTCTCAAACACCTGACCTCAAATGATCTGCCCAGCTTGGCTTCCCAATGTGTTGGGATTACAGGCATGAGCCACCGCACCTGGCCAAAAGGCAGACTTAATGTCAAAATATGTCATGTTTAACTATTACCTCAATAATATTATACTTTAACACTGCTACTATAGCATTAAGAAGCACATTATCATCAACAAATATTTCTTATGCACCTAATTTGCACAAGGTGAAAGATATGTGTAAATTTATATTTCAGTAGTCTTTCATAAATATAAATGCTTTAATAAGTTTTTGTATTTTGTATTACCCTTTTTTCATTTCCTAATATATTCTATATATAATATAGAATTTTAAAATATTTTAATATAATTTTAAAATGTTTAACTGTTTGGCCACCATCACACTTTGCTGGTTTGTAAATGTATATAACATCTTTGAAGAGTAATTTGGCAATACACCGTGCTTTGTTGGATCTAAAACGTCATTGATCTTGTAGGGGCAGCAAAATTCCACCTCCATCTTCTTAGGGTCCCAGCTGAGTCCAAGAATTAAATTGACATAAGACAGATCAAGGAGAAAAGCATACAAAATTATTTAATACAAGTTTTAGGTGGCACTGGAGGTATCATAAAGAAACAAAGACCTGAGGAAACACATTCACTTACTTGTGGATAAAGAATAGTAAGTTATGAAGAAACCATAAATTATTTGGGGAGATAGAAGAGTTAGTTTATCACGTTATGTGTAAACTTCTCTTGGTCTTGATTTCTTGTACTTGAGGATAAAGATGTTGCATCTTTTACATGGGAATCTCATCTGCTGCTTTTAAGAAACAGCACAAAGATCAGAGTATACCTACTGTTTTTCCAGTGCCTTTAACTTAAATAGTATTTTAACCCCATTTTCCTCCATCGGGAACTTCCCTAGAAGTTATTAAAAAGCTGAGTCACTATCTGTGAAGAGAAAAATCAGGTGAGTAGCAAAATATCTGCAAAGGGAGAGAAGAACATTAATTGGAGCAAGCAGAAGATAACAATTCTAAGTATATTGTCCCAAATCTTAATGGATCAGTCTTAGTTATGAGAATAGTTCAGCCCAGTTAGGCAGCTGTATCTCATTTTAGGAGGCAGTGTTGTAGGTGGGCTCCCATCTAAGTTAGGTCTCTAGATGATGTGAGCAAACAAGTGTTATATAGGAGGCATTTCTTTGGGGGGGGGAGAAAAAAAGGAAACGTGTAATAGTTGGAGCAAGTTGTAAACCCAATTTTTGAGTCCAGTGGGCAGTAAGTTGAGAAGATGTTTAAATGCTGGGCTCTAAGCATCTTTAGATAGAGGACTGAGGACAAGTAGTGGCAATTGTGATGAGTTTCCTGGTTTGTAGTCTGAATATCTCTGGTAATGCCACTGGGTGTTCTGATGAACTTTCTAAGTGATCTATATAGCAGCAGGCATGAAAGTTGTTCACACATGATCTCATAGAATGATTTCTCTGAAGTTTATATCAGGTTGTCCAGTTTCAGCTTTCAGGGTCTTAGGAAAAGGGCAATTTTAATTTTTTAGTGATTTCAAGTCAGAAGGATGGGAGAAATTTGGAAATATTAATTTGGAGAGTTGTAGTCAAATATTAGAGGAAACTAGTAATATGAGTATTTTGAAAATAGTCATATTAATAACATAACAAATATAGCTCAAAGAAGGTTAAATATAATTTATTAACAATGCATCCCATGTATGTTTAGCATGCCAAATAAGCCTAGTATAGGATCTCTCTTTTTATAAGGAGAGAGGATAAATGCTTTTGAGACATTTCAGGATCCCATTTTGAACACCTCTCGTCGGGTACAGTGGCTTACGCTTATAATCCCAGCACTTTTGGGAGGCTGAGGCAGGTGAATCACTTGAGGTCAGGAGTTCGAGACCACCCTGGCCAACATGGTGAAACCCCGTCTCTACTAAAATACAAAAATTAGTTGGGTGTGGTGATGGACACCTGTAATCTCAGCTACTTGGGAGGCTGGGGCAGGAGAATCACTTAAATCCAGAGGCAGAGGTTGCAGTGAGCTGAGATTGTGCCACTGTACTCCAGCCTGGGCAGTAGAGTGAGACTCCCTCTCAAAAGAAAAAAGAAAAGAAAAATTTGATTTCAGAAAGTTGTCAAAAGTGTCAAAATGTTTAAACACTTGATTAAAGAGGATCACAATTAACTGTGAAACCATACCAGAGTAACAAAAGATTTTAAAGTCAAATATGGAAACTTAAAAACGGTTGTAGGGAAAAGCTTAACTTCTTTAACAGAGAGGGCTCAGTTTTTTAAAATTGTTGAGACCTGATAAAAGACAACATGAAGCACAAGAAATTATTTTGATAAAACACAAAATCTTTGTTTTGTAGGCAAATTATTTAAAAGGTAAAATGGTTTTATAATTTTCTTATCAATGTCAGACTAATCTCCAAGTAAACTTTGTTCTTTTAACAGAGAAGACCAAATTCTAGTTTTATATCAGTTTACTCCTTATATTAAGGCTTATTCTAAAAAAGCTTGTAATAAATTCATTCAATTTACTCAGCTTGATTATATAAGATTTCCTGTTTTGTTCTCTTTTTGACTTTCTGTATTCTTTTTTTTTTTTTTGGAGACAGAGTCTTGCTCTGTCGCACAGGCTGGAGTGCAGTGGCCAGATCTCAGCTCACTGCAAGCTCCGCCTCCCAGGTTTATGCCATTCTCCTGCCTCAACCTCCCGAGTAGCTGGGACTATAGGCGCCCGCCACCTCGCCCGGCTAGTTTTTTGTATTTTTTTTAGTAGAGACGGGGTTTCACCATGTTCGCCAGGATGGTCTCGATCTCCTGACCTCGTGATCTGCCCGTCTCGGCCTCCCAAAGTGCTGGGATTACAGGCTTGAGCCACCGCACCCGGCCCGACTTTCTGTATTCTTTCAGTTTTTATCCTTTATTCATTGATTCTTTCTGAAACAACCTTTGAAATACCTCTAAACTAAAACAAAATTACTCTTTCCATAACAAAAATATATCTTTCATATCTTACAACTTTTCTTACCAAAAATATCTTATTTTCCTTGTGTACGTTGTATACAAAGTTGTTTCCCCTATTATTTCTAGTAATTTTGAGTATATACATTGATTAGATTCTTAACTCCTAGTGACTTCAGTTTCTAGTGAGAACTCGGAAGCAAGCATTGTCTTTCATAAATCAGTGAATACATTATTTCTTAATTTGTGGAAATAAATGCTGTCTTACAGCACAATTTGTCAGTGTGGCACAGGATATGTTTATTAATAGACGCAGATATGTTTTGTTCCTCTGTAACAATAAGTCAAACATAGACAAACTTATTTTCAGCAATTAATGTTTTGAGTATTATATTTTATTTGGAAATGATCTAGACATTCCATGAATATCCATCATTTCAGTTAATATAACTTCAGGTTTTAAGTCACTGAAAAGATTCTGGAAACTATGTTTAGGTAGACATGGCTTATAAAACATATCAGTGTTGAAAAGTTTATTTATAAACTGTTCTATTTACATTTACATTTATTAATTTACTTTAACAATTATACTTGAATTGTCTGTGAAAGCTTCATGAGACATTACATCTCATCATTAACTTACTGTTTTACTGACCATTTTTATCCTTATCTATATATATTAGGCAAGTATTAAACACTATTGAAGTAAAGCACCTACAAAGTTAAACTTTCAGCCTTTCCTTTTTCTGTTTTACTGTCATGCTCGACATACATTAGGTAATTTACTTTTATTGTACATTTTATTCTTAGATTGAATTTATAATTTTACAATCTTACATATGTAAGATTTTTTATTAGTAAATCCAGGTAGAATAAGTTGTATGCATTATATTTAATGTTGACCGTTCTGAAGGTATGCCTGCTTTAATTAAACCACTAACCTTAAACTAGCTTTTTTTTAAACCAAGGATTATCTCAGATCTCATGACCTTAAAGAACGTTTAAGTTAGTTTTTATTTGTCCTGAGATAATACTTTATGTAAGCACTTATTTTCTTGCTTTAAAACATATCTTCCCATAGGTAACAATAGGACAGTTTTGGTGATATTTTTCTTTGTTTGTAGAATGAGAGCTATCCATAAAAATACTTTTAGTTAAAAAAAAAAAAAACAAATCTACTAAATAATTATACCTACTTTAATTTTGACTAAAAACTATTAAGTTTTTTTTATGGCTTAAAATCAGGAAGTCTTTTCATCTTAGATGCAAGAATGTGTTCCAAAGAGGGTGCAAAAGATGCAGTCCACCTCAAGATCCAAAGTTACTCCTAATAATAGCCTGAGAAAGCCAAGCCCTCCATTGTTAACAAGGCATGGAAGGTTGAGACAATTAAGACAAATTCTCCTGAGAGATGGCATGGTCAGTCACACTAAGAGACACTTTGTATTTTTGACACCTAGCCAGTGGGCTAGCTGAGCCGCCTGATGCAAGCCTAACAACTTGCAACCCCAGTGCCTGGCAGAGAGCAGAGATAGTATTTTCACTAGTCAAAAAGCTGAGCTCTCAAGACATAAAATAAAAGGAGAATCTTACTGTGAATTTGCTCCTTATAACAAATAATACAAAAGAGAAACAAGGAAAACATGGACCATTCCTGAACATGTGGATCAACGACCAAGAAGTAGCCAGATCCAAATTCAAAAGGGTCACAAATCAAAGAACTAATTTTTCTTCTGCCAATCTGAATTTGGAAAGGAAGGAATAAGGAAAATTTTTATGTCTTCCTCTCTCAACCAGACACTATAGACAGAGACCCAGGATAACTGACTTTGTTAAGAATTCCTGCCTTCTGCAAGCTTTTGTCAGTTCTCCCAGGATCACCTCCTCAGGCTCCAGAGCAAGTGGAGCAACCCAGTCTTGTTTGTTTGTTTGAGATGGGGTCTTGCCTTGTTGCCCAGACTGGTCTTGATCTCCCAAGCTTAAGTGATCCTCCCACCTCAGCCTCCTAGGTAGGCATTCCCGTCTTTTAGATTCCCATCTTTATTCCAAGAAACCGTAGAAATGGAAAAACTCTACCACCATCCTCTTAGGATCCTGGCTGAGTCTGAAAAATAAATTGGCATAAGATACATCAATAATAGACAAGCACACAAATCTATTTAATACAAGTTTATATTGCACTGGCATCTTCATAAAGACATGAAGACCTAAAGAACCAGTTAAGTGTCAGTTACTTACATACTGAATTGAACAAAGAATAATTGTGAAGACACAACTAAATTATGTAGGGAGCTTAAAAGATAAGAATTATTTTAACGGGTCTGTATATAATTCTCTTGGTCTCGACTTCTTGTCCTTGAGGATAAGGATGTTGCATCCTTCACGTGGGAATTTCATCTTCTGCGTTTAAGAAACAGCACAGAGTTCAGAGTGATCTTTTTGCACCTGCTGTTTTTCAAATGCCTTTCACCTAAATCGTCAGTAGTCAGAATGTCATATTTTTTTAACTCCTTCAATTTTAAGATGCAACTTTATCACTAAGGAAGAACTAAAACTGCCTGTACTTTAACACAATAATTTCTTATTTATAATATTTGTTTTATACTTAGTTATTTTAGAATTCTTTAGACATGAATTTTTATTATTTATATTTCTAATGCATGTATAAAACGAAAAATATAAGCAAACAACTTTATATTCAGAATCCAAATCTCTGTGTTACTCTTTTATTGGAGTTGTTTATGTCCACATTTCTCTAAATAATTTTGTCTCCTGTGCTATCAAGGATAAAATGTTATGTCCTTCTTTCAGTGAGAGTGGCTAAATCCCAGTATGTAAATTTTGAAATGTGTGTTCTTGATCTTGCCAGAAGGATGTCAATAGAAATGTCTCAGGGAATAGCCAAGACTGTTATTTCTTCTTCAAATGATCCCCTTTAGAGTTTGTGAACCAAAATGTGGAGGGGTGCTGTGATCCAGTTGTTGCTACCAGGTGTACCCACTGAGTTCACACACACAAAGGCGATGAAAACTACTGCCTAGCCAAAAGTGAAATTTAAGAGCATGGGTTGGTTGTATGTTGCATTACAGATTCAGAGATTTTAAAATATTTTAAAAAGTACATTGTAGAAGTAATGAAATACAGTTTGTAATGTTGAATAAAATTTTCTTTTTTTTTTTTGAGACGGAGTCTCGCTGTCACCCAGGCTGGAGTACAGTGGCCAGATCTCAGCTCACTGCAAACTCCGCCTCCTGGGTTCATGCCATTCTCCTGCCTCAGCCTCCCGAGTAGCTGGGACTACAGGCGCCGGCCACCACGCCCGGCTAGTTTTTGTATTTTTTAGTAGAGACGGGGTTTCACCGTGTTAGCCAGGATGGTCTCGATCTCCTGACCTCGTGATCCGCCCGTCTCGGCCTCCCAAAGTGCTGGGATTACAGGCTTGAACCACCGCGCCCGGCCTGAATAAAATTTTCAATGACTTACATAGTTTGATCCTCTTGCTAGCAACCATCTTTTGCTAGCAACAAAAGATTGTTAGAAACAATATTTTCTTCAATATAATTGTAGTAGCAATGTTACTTATATTTGAAAAAAAACATTATGTCTGACTACAGGAGAATGGTTAAATAAGATGGGGTAGATTCACACAGAATTCTAAACAAGTGTACAGATTTGCGTGGTTTCAATTATATGGGTTAAAAAATGCCCAAGCCTTACGTTTGAAAAAAAGATAGGAAGAAAACATATCAACATGTTATCTTTATCTGTGTTTGACATGGTTTGGTGTTTGATTTTGCTCTTTACCTTCCAGTATATTGAATTTTAAAATTTTCTTTTTAATTTTTTTAATTTCTAAAAGTATATACTACTTTTATTGTTGGTTTAATATTTTTGATGTTGTATTATTATTTAATGAAAACTACAACCCCGTATCGTATAATACAGTTTTAGTTATCTAGATTTTCCATTGTTATATGCTGTAGAAATTTAAATACCTTGTAGATAGGAAAATATTTGTCAGGATGTTTAATATTTGTGTTCCTTTCCAAGATCTTTAGCTGGCTGCAAAGTGTAATTCTTTCTGAAATGTAGAATATAACATTTCAGTCTGAAAACATCACTGCAGATTAATTAGTTCAACTTCCTCTTTAGTTCCAAGCATTCTCTGTCTCTCCATGATTTAGAAATATCAAGGCATGTTACTAAAGTATCACCTGCTTAGTCCTGTGAATGCATAAACAATACAGACTTATCTAAAATAAATTTTGTCTTTAACTTTCCGATGACATTTTCATGAGCTCAGATCTAGTAACTTCTCTGTTAACATTATCACCTTTCTTGTGTATAACCCTAGATTATATTTTGCAAAACAGTAACCATGTGTTTCAGACAATTCTGATTTCCAATCAGTTATTTTATCCCCATAAGTACCTTAATCTCATTTTGTGCCTTGGAAATTCCAAATCCAAAAGCCATTGAAAAGTAAAGAAATATGAGATTTGCTTTGAAATCAAGATACCTAAATTTCTATCCTGACTTTGGGGAATTAGGCAGTTTTATGAATTTTCAGGATTTCAGCGACATCCATATTCAAACACAGATATGGAAACACATATCAAAGTTTAAGAAAATGTTTCTTTTATTTACACTGTATTACTCACACTAATGTTGCCTCCCATAGTATCTGAAATAACTAAACAATCATATTTTTTACATATATTCAGTTAAGGAAAGGATGTTAGAATCCATGTGGTACTGGAATATGGGATCATTTGACTTTGTCATCTTACCTTTGTCGTATTATCTAGCAGTGCTACTGGGAAGGTTACTTATATTCTCCCAAACTTGGCTTCCTCAGTTGTAAAACAGTAAAATGATAATATTTACCAGAGCAAATAACAGGCCTTTGGGTGGATCACTACAATTTCCCTCAACTACAACTTGACAAAACATTTTATCTTTATAGTCTTATCAGTTCATATTCTTTTGTTATTTCACCTCTGATCTAGAAATTCCAGAAAGGGTACAGTCCTTCCAGGCCTTGTGATTCTTCACAGGGTGCTGTGTTACATAACAGAAACATGCCTCATGTGTAAGATAAACGTTTCCAAACTGGTTTTGCCAAAAAGTGTTTGGGGATACTTTGTGTGTGCCATCTGTAGTTGCAGATACTGCAAAGTCAAAAACACTTGTAAACATGGTGGTCAGGGCACTGTCTTGACTCTTGGAACAGCTGTAGAGAGATTCTTCATAGCCATAACTCAGCTTGTATTACTGCTTTTAAATGTGTAAGAAGTGATTTATAACCTCTAGATAACTAACATCTTATACATTGAGCTTAGGAGTGAAAGCTGTAGTAGCTTGTCAAGCTCACTCGGTGGAAATAAAATTTTACTATGTAGTTTTCTTTTAATCTGTATTTTTCTTTGATGGAAATATGAACTTCCCCAGATGTGCCAATGCCAACAATAGAATGAACAAATATCCAGGACAAGCTGCTGCTGAATAATATTTTGGGTCATAAGGAGTGTCAGAAATCACTCTGATGTCTCTCCATCTATTAGATAAGCCACGGAAAGCTATACTTTACCCAACTCAAATCGTTTCCAGGAGAAAATATTTTAAAAGTGGGAAAAGAAAATGCTTGGTTTTACAAAATAGTTTACTTTTAATCTTATTTTAGGTGTTCATTGACATTGGCTTCAGGGTTCACATGAATCCACTTTTATCCCAACCCCTAAAAAAAGGTTAAGAAACATTGGTCCCATCTGAATAGGGGCCCCCTGTCTGACTGGGAGTTGATTTTCCGAGTCAGCAGAACCGAGGGCAATTATCTGGAAGTGATGCTGCCTGCATTGGCAGCCTGTACCGAGAGGGCTGGACCCACTTCAGAGTCTGATTATACCAAAGACAAAGAATTGTTGGCATCATCAGTTCCCTGAACAAGCAACAAGTGGGCATTCCATTCCAGGGTGGACTGAGTGACCTCATGATCCTTCCCCAACTGTGAGAAAGTTACTTGTAGCTCAGCTATTAGGAAACAAAGAAAGTTTTATATTTTGTGAAAACTGTAGCTTGACAGAGATTTTTTTATTTGGTCAAAAGTTTTGTTGATTGAGAAAAACTAAAAATGTCTTAAAATATGCTTTGTTTGAAATATTAGATATATCTATATACCCCAAAATTTTTTTAATTTATTAAACACTTATTGAGCATTTGCTATGTGCCAGGCACTTTGTTAGCTATGCGAAATCCAAAAATGAATAGGACATGCTGTCCTCAAGGAATATGCAGTTTAGTGGACTGACATTTATGTATTAGGTATGTTATATATATAAGACAAGTTCAGTCTCTGTGATCATTAGAATAATGTCTACTAACACAAGGAGGTGGAGTGATACAGAGGAAATATCAGGAAGTTAGAATCCCAGAGACCTGGTTTTAAATGATGACTCTATGTATGTTAGCAAGCCATGTGAATTTAAGTTATTTGGTTACGCTGAGTCTCAGTTCCTCATCTTTAAAATGAAGCTATGACATTTTTCTGATTGTGCTCATGTAAGGATTAGACATACTATTTGTAAAGAGGTTTAGCATACTACCTGGCACAGAGCGAAAGATCAGAAAAGTGGCTCTTTTATTAATGCTATTACTTTAATAACGATAATATTGATTAGTGACCCCTCCTAGGGTAGGCAAAGTAAAAGTTTAGGAAAAAAGTTCCCTAAGCCTTGATTAAATACCTTACTTTTGAAGAATACATTACTTTTCTATATTTACTAAGAGCAGAGTGTTAACTAAAAAGATAGCATAAAGTCAGACAGATATTGTATTTCCAAAAACAAACGTAGTGTTAATGTGTGGTAATAATGGTTAGAGAACTAGACTAGGAGTTCTGGCTCTGGTTCTAACTCTGCCTCACAGTGACTGAGAGAAGTTGGGCAAGCCTCTTAATGGAATAGGGCCAAGGACTTTGGGAGGTGTGGGGCCTTGGGAGAGGCCATCAGCAGCCTCAAGCTCCATCCAATCTGAGTGAAATGGTGTATCTACTATGCAATGGTGTCTACAAAACCAGTTCTCCAGCTTTCTGGCCAGATTGCCATGCCAACGCCCTACCTGCACGTAAGATCTGGGGCTGCCACCATCATCCTACTTTTACAATCTCAGTTTCTTCTTCTATAAAATGAAAATAATGCCAGTCCAACTACTTTAAAAGGTTAGTTGAGAGGATGAAATTATATACATGCAATTATTTAAATAAACAATACCTTTTACTAATGTTTTCAACTCCTAACCTCCCTGAGTCTATGTCACTGTGGTGTGGGGAGGCTGCTTGTTAAAAGAGCAGACTCCTGGGTCCCATCCTAGACTTGCTATATGAGAATATTTGAGAATTGAGCCTAGGTTTCTGCGTTTTAACCATGGCCCTCAAATGATTCTTATACACATTGAGTTAGAGATATTTTGCCTTATTCAAATGTGTTACATAGTTACAACTAAAGTATTGGACTGCGACCAGGCACAGTGGCTCCTGTGTGTAGTCCCAGCACTTTGGGAGGCCAAGGCGGGCGGATCACCTGAGGTTGGGAGTTCGAGACCAGCCTGACCAACATGAAGAAACCCCGTCTCTACTAAAAATACAAAACTAGCCAGGCGTGGTGGCCCATGCCTGTAATCCCAGCCACTTGGGAGGCTGAGGCAGGAGAATCGCCTGAACCCGGGAGGCGGAGGTTGCGGTGAGCTGAGATCGCGCCATTGCACGCCAGCCTGGGCAATGAGAGTGAAACTCAAAAATAAATAAAATAATAAATAATAAATAATTTTTTGAGTGAAACTCAAAAAATAAATAAACAAAATAAAATAAAATGTTGGATTGCACACCAAAAGGGATTATCTTCAGCACTAAAGTTTGGAAACAGTAAGTGACCTGCCCAAGGTTACTTATGAGGTGGTACAAAAAGGACCCCAATCCAATCATCTGTAATCTAGCTATCTTTCTACAACATCAAGTTTTTTTAATGAAAGGATTATATGAATAAAAAGAGACAGCCTGATGAAAAAATCACCACTCCATGCTAGACAGTGGCAAGCAGTGGTGGTTCTGAGAGTCTGGCAGGGGTGATTCTCTAAGGATCAGACTAAAAACAGCACCTGGTGGATCTCAGCACCTGGTGGATCTTAGCACCTGGTGGATCTCAGCACCTGGCTGCTACTTCCTTTTTGTGTTCTACTCTAGAACATGTGTTCCCCAGGGAAAACGAACAAATACTGAGAATATGGGGAAGTTCCACTTCATGTACTCTTCTAAGACTTCAACCTCAGTAGCTTAACTTCCCAGCACAGATCCCAAACTGTGTACCTTAGCACCCTCAGTGAACTCACGGGGGATCACAGTGTTATTTGTAAATTCCAAGCTCAAAATAGTTCAGTTTTAAAATTAGATCATGCTAATTGTCCTGTAATATTTTTGTGAGGTTGCATTTTCAGTTGTTGCTGAAATAAAAGCAGTTGCTGATAAAAAGTAGTTACCCTTAGAAAAATCCATGTGTAACCAGAAACTGAGGGTGGTGGTGTCTGAGTTTTAAGAAGTTGTCCAATCCCCAGCCAGCACACACATCCCCTCAGTAAGTAATTGAGGCCCTTTAGGAGCAAAATGACAGTATAATTTTTTCTTTTATTTATGTTTCTAATTTTTTTCAAATGGCCATTACATTGATATGACATAAGAATTTATTTGTCAAATTAAATTGGCCCTAACTACCTAATAAGCCTACCTATTAGGTATCTCTTTTTTCTTTTTTTTTTGAGACAGAGTGTCACTCTGTCATCCAGGTTGGAGTGCAGTGGCACGATCTTGGCTCACTGCAACCCCCACCTCCTGGGTTCAAGCCATTGTTGTGCCTCAGCCTGTGAAGTAGCTGGGATTACAGGCATGTACCGCCATGCCCGGCTAATTTTTGTATTTTTGGTAGCGATGGGTTTCACTATGTTGGCAGGCTGGTCTCAAACTCCCAACCTCAAGTGATCGGCCCACTTCGGCCTCCCAAAGGGCTGGGATTACAGGCGTGAGCTATGGCATCTGGCCTATTAGGTATTTCTTTTGGCCTGAGGCATATGATAAAAATACTGAGACACTAAGGGTATCACAAAGCCATATATTTTGGGTACTTTTGCTTTGGAAGAGGAGTTGGGTGGGGGTAGCGTGGGGAAGAATTTCATTAAAATTTTAAAGGCATTTCAACAATTTTTTTTCATAGAGAAAACACTCATTTCTTCTAGCATTAGAGGTAGCAGTCAATAAGCTGATGGCCCAGACATTCTGGGTTCTCTTAGCTATAACAGAATTACATGGGGCTCAGGTTGCCCACCTGTGCTCAGCTATTTCTTCCTGGCAATAGGAGATAGAATCGTTCATGACTCATCTGCGATCTATCCCAAACCTTTCCCAACTTCTTGGTATGCACCTCAGACAAAGATTGCTAGATTCAGCTGTATCTGATTGGAGGAAGCAAAAAGAAAAGGAAACACTGCTGCCATTCTCCCCTCTCCTTGCCATCTTCTCAGTACAGATGTAGAGGAATCAAGCTTCATGGTCTTGAGGTTACTCAACATAGAGATTATCTAGCATTTATTACATTTCTCTTTCTGGGACTTTGTCAGTCAGTTTACAGAAATCTCTTGCAAACTTTTTCAAGAAACAAAAAGCTAGGGAAATATTTATTTCATATATCAAGAATCCACCACTGAATGGAGAGAGGCTGCCATGGGTGGGAAATGTGGGGCGCTCAGTGCAGCTATGTAGAGGACGAACACTAACTTCTTGGCTGTCTTTCTGGCTTCTCATTATTATCTCATTTTGTGTGATAATAATGCCTACCTCGTGGGGGTTTAAAAGGGCTTAATATATGTAAAGCAAGTGATAGCACAGTTCTCAGCATTTTTGAAATGTCCAATAATTGTAGTAATTATATATCTTTCGAAGATTAGTTATCAAACTTTCCTGGGCCTTAGCTTTCATGTTGAACTCTACCTTATAGATAAGTGTATTTGTTTTTGTTTTGGGGGGTGATTTTTTGTTTGTTTGTTTGTTTGTTTTTTGACAGAATCTTGCTCTGTTGCCCAGGCTGGCATGCAGTGGCGTGATCTCAGCTCACTGCAGCCTCTACTTGGTGAGTTCAAGTGATTCTTGTGCCTCAGCCTCCTGAGTAACTGGGATTCCAGATATGCACCACTAAACTCGGCTAATTATTTTTGTATTTTTAGTGGAGACAGGGTTTCGCCATGTGGGCCAGACTGGTCTTGAACTCCTGGCCCCCTGTGATCTGCCTGCCTCGGCTTCTCAAAGTGCTGGGATTACAGGCGTGAGCCACTGTGCCTGGCCAGGTACGTGTATTTGTAATATCAAGAAGCAGAACTTACATAATGTCTCAAGCTTCAAGACAGACAACTTTGTCTCTACCTTCTTCTAAAATGAACTATTTTGGCCACTTGTTGCTTGGCTTCCTGCTGCATCAGGAATGACCTGGGAAATGGGGCGTCCTGTGGACCTCACCCTGCATTGTGGAAGAGTTGGTCAAAGCTTCCCTTCCCACATGTAGTTCTCATCCATCCTCACCCCACAGTGTAAGTTATGGAGAAGTCATTTGGTTTCTTTCTATCTCTGCTCTTCATTACAAATAAATACTCAATGCACACTTTCTCCAGCACATTTCTGGGATATTTTCTTCTGTGTCTTGGCTCACACTCAAAATTTCTCTTTTCCCTTCTCTGTCTTTACTCTATCCAAAAGTTACACATTTTATTCATGATGCTTTTTCTGATCCATCCATCTTAATGGATTCTTCCTAATCTGAAATCTCTTCACACTTATAGTCACTTAGCACATATTATATCATATAGTGCAGTGTCTTTGCCATTTTTTTTTCTGTTTATAGTTCATCTCCTGAGTCACATTCTCAGCTCCAGTTCTCGCTGTGACACTGCAAGTTGGTCTCCTTGAGATTCACTTATCTCAGCTGTTAAAATCCAGGATAACCTGAAATGTCTCTGCCTTTTGTTTCCCTGTTGTACAGAGCCTTGAAAGTAGTAAATTCTCAACAAACACTTCAGATTGATTACAAGGGCTCACTGTGTATGTTATATACTTGAAAATGCACAGATGGAAGATACTATATAAAATGTTAGCTATTATTCTAAATTAATTCTATTCATCTGTTGAGTGTGTTATTTCCCTGAAAACTGACTTTATTACACTGTGTTTTGCTAAAATTAAGTAAAAGCCTCTTTTTTATATTCTTAACATATGTTAGATCTAAAGGAAGATAAAAGAGATTATTAATCTTCTTGATGAAATGCTCTAACATGCTATCAACTAGAGGGTCAGTAAACAATAACTACTATTACAGATAACATATATCCAGTGCTTACAATGTGTCAGGCAATGTTCCATGCTCTTTAAATATATTAACTTATGTAATCTGCAAAATAACCATATACAATAGGTAGCATTCTTATCCTTGCTTTATAGATGGAGAAACGGAGACATCATTTATGAGACTTCCCTAAACTTAGGTCTAATGTGGTAGGCTGAATAATGGCCCCTCAAACATGTTCATATCCTAATCCTCAGAACCTATGAATGTTACTTTATATCTTAAAAGGGACTTTGCAGGTGTGGTTAAATTAAGGATCTTGACATGGGAAGATTATCCTGTATGTACTATCCACGCAGGCCCAATATAATCACAAGGGTTCTTAAAATGGAGGCAGGAAGATCAAAGATGATCAAAGAAGGAAATGGGCCAGTGGAAGTGAGAGTGATGTGCTTTGAATGTGGAGGAACAGGGCCATGAACCAAGGAATGCGTGCCATCTCTAAAAGCTGGGCAAAAACAAGGAAATAGGTTCTTCCCTGGAGCCTCCAGAAGGAATGCAGCTCTAGCAATGCTGTGGTTTTATCCTAGTAAGACTCATTTTGGACTTAAGGCCTCCAGAACTGTAAGAAAATTAATTTGAGTTGTTTCAAGCCACTAAGTTTGTGGTCATTTGTGACAGCCGCAATAGGAAACTAATACAACACACGAATCTTACTCTATCACCTAGGCTGGAGTGCAGTGGCACAAATGTGGCTCACTGCAGCCTTAACCTCCCGGCTCGGGTGGTCCTCCTGCCTCAGCCTCCTGAGTAGATGAGACTATAGTTAGTTAGTTAGTCACGTATAGTTAGTTCTAAAGGACTGTAGTCTGGAAGTAGAATAGGCTGAAAAATGTACTTCCTGGAAATGTTAAAAGAAAGGACTTACTAAAAAGCGATAAACTTAAGGGATTCTAGCCAAACAAAAGAGCTCCACTTGAGGAGTCATTTCCAGACCTTGCTGTTACTGGCTAGCTCTCAGATGCTGAACAAATCACCTCAGCTCTTAGAGCTTAGTTTTCTCATCTTTAAAATGAGGATAGTGGCTGGGCATGGTGGCTCATGCCTGTAATCCCAGCACTTTGGGAGGCTGAGGCAGGCAGATCACCTGAGGTCAGGAGTTCCAGACCAGCCTGGCCAACGTGGTGAAACCCCATTTCTACTGAAAATACAAAATTATCTGGTCATGGTGGTGGATGCCTGTAATCCCAGCTACTTGGAAGGCTGAGGCAGGAGAATCTCTTGAACCTGGGAGGTAGAGGTTGCAGTGAGCTGAGATAGAAGCCACTGTACTCCAGCCTGGATGACAGAGCAAGACTCTGTCTCGAAAAAAAAAAGAAGATCGTCTACTGGTATAACTGGGTCATTTATGTGAAAGTTATTTGAATAGATAATATATACATGCTCATAGTACACAATTGAAAAAGTTTACATGAAAAGTTGTTCTCTCACTCCTTGTCCTTCAAATGTCCAAGTCCCCTTCCTAGAGACAGTTGTTACCCATTTTCTTAAGTATTCTTCTAGAGATTTTCCATGCATTTACAAAGGTATACATATGCATATTATTTTTATTGCACAAATGATGGCACCTTAAACATACTGTCCTGCTGTGAAAATGACAACTTGGGAATTATTCCATATGATTTCATATTAGTGTATACTGTGACTCATCATTCTTTTAAATAGCATATTCCATTGTTTCTCTTTACCAAACAGTATTTAACCTGTCCTCTGTGGAGACGTATAGATTATTTCTGGTCTTTTGCTAATGTAAACAAAGCTACAGCGTATATCTTGTTACATGTTACTTTGTATGTGTTTCAGTATATCTATAGAGTAAATATATGAAGTTCTGGAGTTAAAGTATGTATTAATTTAAAAGTTTAGTAAATATTGTCAAATTATATTCCTACGTGGTGTATTCTAGTTGTCTCTTGCTATATATCAAACTACTGCATATTTAGTGACTTATTATTATCTTTCACTGTTCTAGGGGTTGATGGGCTCAGCTGGGTGATTTCTGCTTGATGTTTCCTATATACCTGCATTTGGATGGCTGCTGAGGGAAGAGTCATCTGAATACCTTTCCCTCACATGTTAAGCACCTGGGCTAGAACAGCTATGGAGTGAGAACCAAAAATTTTCAGCCAGCTTTTATTTATCTTAAAGTAGGGCCTTTCTACATGCCCACCAGCATGTCTCAGACATATCACAGAAGCTGTGAAAAGCCGCAGACGTAAAGAGGCCATGCAGAGAGGAACAGTGGCCAGGTAATGTCTATGAACAGATGATCGATGACCAGAAGGACTTCTTCAATGCCTTAGCCCTGTGTAGAAAATCGCTAAACTATGACTCATCAGGAGGTGAGGTGACAAGAAGTAGAAACCCTCAATATAAATCTCTGCCAGCCCTGCAGAATAAGGACTGTGAATATAGCACATTAAATCATGTGGTAGACTTCGTTGGTCTACATACACTCTGCTCTAAAATATAGAAATATTTCCATTTATTCAATAAGTGTTTTATTTAGTACATATTTTTTTGATAGTCACTGAAATAGCAGACATGGTTTCTACTTGTGTGGCTCTAACAGGCCAGGAATTAAATAAATCATCATACTATCACCTGCTTTGTTAAAATAATGAAAAATGCCATGAAGGACAAGTAAAAGGTGTGCTGAGGCATTATAACAGAGACCTAATCTAGACCAGAAGCTCAGGTAACCTCTTTGACAAAATGATACTGAGGGAGAGAGGCAGCTTTTCAGTAAAAGTGTCCAAAGAGAGGTACACTTTTTACGATTTTGAAGTCGATGACGACAGTGATGGAGTTGGACTATGTTTCATAAGAAGTTGTTATGGAAATAAAGAACATATTTTTACTTTTGAATTAAAAGGTTTAACCGCTAAAAACTAGAGATTTTAGTTTAGCAAATGAATATGGAAGAAAATAATACAAGTGTCTTGCAAAAAATGCATCTACAATAATTTTTGAGTGATTGTTCTAACAGCCCAAATTCAAAACTACCTAAATATCCCACAGTAGTGAATTATTGAAATAAATATGGTAAAAACACCCAGTAGAGTACTATTCAGCTTTAAAAATGTGTTCGCAGGTAATTGATTGATTATATGAAAAAGAGCTGAAAATAATAATATCCTATTTTATGAAAAAAATTTAATAAAGAGATATATGTTGACATAGAAAATCAGATAACTAAGATTACTTCTGAGCAGTAAGGTCATTTTCTTCATTTAGCATGTCTGAATTTTCTAATTTTTCTCCAAAGTTTTATACCAAGGGAAAAAATGAGAAGAGTACATCTTAATTTTAAAAAGTCATTCAACCTGTAATATTTTGCCTGGATATAAAAAGTCTTGGTGGTAGGGGTCATAAGACTGGGGAAAAGAAGGTGGTAGCTGGGGAGGACTTGTGTCCGTGTTTATATTCAGCACCTTCCCTGAGAACAAGAAAAGAGACTTTTTAACCTTCTGCCAAAAGGCAGAATCAGAATAAAAGTATGATGTTATACAGCAGGAAATTCCACTTCAGAAGAAGAAGAGTTTCTCTGGCAGAAGCAGAGACATCCAATGGGATGAGGCTGCCTGAAACCAACACAGGGTGGGATCCCCTCCCCACTATGTGAACAGCACAACTGCCCTAGAAGGCACAGGGATCAGAGGTGGCATGAGGGACTTCTGTGCAGGTGAGTGGTAGACAGCTGCTCTGGAGTTCCTTCCAGATTTTATGTCTGTGATTTCATGAATTTCAACACCTCCCCTCAGGCCTTGCACATAGCTATGTTTGGAGTGTCTTGAGGCTTGTATTTACTGGCTCTTGGCTGGGAAAGTAAAAAGGAATGCCTGGATCTCTTATTTTTATGATGTTTTAACTTCTTCACTAGAAATCAGGCTTGTGAAAAAATATGTGATGCTATTATTTTAATTTTATTTACAGGCTCATTTGATTCAATTATTCTTGTGAAAACTAGTTCCATCTTTTATTTTTGTTCAAAATCTGTCATCTCCAGGACTTGGCAAAGGTTTACTGTCTTTTAAACATCTCATCTAGGCTTTTTAAAGAACAGCTTGAATCCAAAGTTCATGGCTTTTGGCCATAAGGAGTGGCAACAAAATAGAGGTCTCCCTTGCTCCCTTGCTTATAAAAAAAGGCATCTATCATAAGAAGTATACTTATAAGAAGTTCACATGTAATAATGATACAGATTTGGAGGTGGAGAATCTCCTGAGGTTCAGATCTTGTTCCTGTGGTTACTCTGCTGTCTGACCTGCATAGACTCTGCCACTGAGATCTCTGTGCTGAAGCATATTTTGTGCATCATGTTCTAATCTTTATTCTTCTGTTCCATCTTGGACCATTGCAAAAAGCGTGAGCCATTTTGGAGCTACATTCAAAGAAGTGTATGTGTTATTTTGACAGTGGCGCCACAGAGACGAACCATTTATTCTTGCTCCAAATGGCGTGAAAAGCATGAGAGCTAATGCATTCAGTCGCTTTCAATTTCTAGGAAAATAATGCTGTTAGTTTCTTTAGAAGCCCCTGGCACACAGCACAATGGGATACAAACTGCTGTTTTGATTGCCAGCAGGGTGGACTCTTTTAGAATACAAATTAAGTGCTGAGCTCCCCCTAGTGATAACAATATAGCTACATTCAAGTACTGTAATACCTTTGCATATTTTGCAATTCAATTCAATTATGTTTAATTCTGTTAAATTCAGTTGCTTTCATTTCCCCTTCATTTTATACAACAGGTATTTATCAAGTCAGAAATTTTGCTAAGGAAACATTTAGTAAAACTATAATTCTAAAGGATCACTAAAAGTAGAAATTACAATAACTGAAAATATTTCGTGTGAGTACAGCAGAGTGTGAAAAAGACAATATTCAAGCTCTATTAGTTTGCGTTCTTGACTGCCATCTCCTCAGTCTCCCCACTCCACTACAGCCTCTGGTAACCTTCATTTTACTCTCTGTTTCTATGTGTTTGTCTTTTTTATACTCCATATATAAGTGAGATCATAAGTGAGGTATTTGTCTTTCTGTGTCTGGCTTATTTCACTAAACATAATGTCTTCCAAGTTCATCCACGTTTTCACAAATGACACGATGATAGGGTTTCCACTGTGTGGAAATTTTCTTTATAATTCATAGAAGATGATAGGTCATTGAGTATGACGTTAGTTATGAGCTTGTCCTATTTGGCCTTTATTGTGTTGAGGTACATTCCTTCTATACCTAATTTTTTGAGAGTTTTTTTTTTTCCTAATCATTACAGGATGCTGAATTTTGTTGAATAATTTTTCTGCGTCTGTTGAGATTATCATATGGTTATTGTCCTTTATTCTGTTGATGTGATATATCACAGTTTTTGATTTTACTTACGGCGAACCATACTTGCATCCCAGGGATAAATCTCACTTTTTCAAGGTGAATGTTCCTTTTAATGTGCTGTTCAATTTGGTTTGCGAATATTTTGTTAAGGATTTTTGCATCCATGTTCATCAGGAATATTGGCCTGTAATTTTCTTTACTGGTCTTTGGTATCAGGAAGATGCTGGCCTTGTAAAACAAGTTTGGAAGTTTCCCTCCTCTTCAATTTTTTGGAAAAGTTAGAGAAGGACTGGTATTAGTTCCTCTTTAAATGTTTGATAGAATTCAGTAGTGAAGCCATCAGTGGAACTTGTTTACACTTTATATCACTTAATCTTCACAACAACCCTATGACATACTTACTATTTTCATATTATAGATGTCACAACTAAGGTACAAAGAGGTTAAGTAACTTTTCTAGGGTCCCACAGCTGGAAAGTGACAGAACTAGACGTTTGAACCCAAGGAGCAGAATGCCAAAACCTTTCCCACTGACCTCTCTTGTTTCCCCCAAATAGTATTTCACTGAGTTCCTTGAGAAACATTTCATTGAATGCTTTCAGTATGCTAGACTTGTGGTGGGTTCTGTGGATACCTTGGTGTGTAGGACTGACGATAAAGATGGAGGCCAGTAGATGGTTATGGAGCAATGTAATAGGTGGTGGTAGAAGTCAACATAGCAGTTTAGAGAGGAGACTGACTAGAAAAAGCTTCTTGTAAGTATTGATAACTGACTTCAACTCTGGTCAATGTGTAGGGATCAGCCAAACAAAAAGCAAAGGAAAGTGCTTTCCAGGCAGAAGCTGGATGTCTGAAGGACTGGAGGCTCTGGAGAGCAAATGTGCTGAGATAAGGAAAGTGATCAACATGGTATCAGGGACTGGGAGAAGAGAGGGAAACTGCAAAGCTGAACAGACCAACACTGGATATCAAAGAGTCTCTTTCTTTAATATTTTTAATGTTTTCTTGTTTCTGTGAAAATGAAACGTTCATTTTTTGAAAAGGGTTGTCATAGTGTGTGTATTAAAATAATACATACAAGTACAAAGAAAAAGATAATCATCTGAAATCTTTCACTCTGAGATTACACCTGTTGACATTTTATTGAACATCCAGTAACTTTATACATATATAAACATACATATACCCATATATGTGGGAGTATGTTTATGTATGTTTAGAAAGTGGGATCATACTCTGCTTGCTGTTCTGTAACTTCCTTCCATTTATATGTCAGTGATAAGAATCTTGGACTTTATTCTGAAGAAGGGTAAGTGAAACATTTTAAACATGATAGTAACAATTATATTTGTATATTATGAAAAAGCATTATAACAGCATTGTATAGTAGCAATCTGAGGCTCCTGGTGGCAGAAAGACTAATTAGGAAACTGTTTTGGGGGACCCAAGAAAATGATGACATAAACCCAGGCAGTGGCAGTGGGATGGAAAAAGGGGATGGGTTCAGATAATGTGGCCATAAGCTCAGTGGCTTCTGTGGCTGTAGAGCCAAGGTTGTCAGGTGGCGCGAGATGAGGGGAGAGAGAGAAATCTTCAATAACTCCCAGGTTGCTGGTTTAGGACCACGTGTAGGTGTTAGTGCCACTGACTAAAGTTTAGGGTGCCTATGGGATAGCCAACTTGTGACAGCAGGTAAGCATTCAATATGCAGCTGTGAAGCTCGAGATAGAGGTCAGAGCTGAAGACAGAATTCTGAACATCGTCAGTGGTTAAAACCATAAAAACTGAGGACTTAATAATGGGAGACATCAAAATGTGCAGGCCAGGGTGAGGACTTTCAGTAGGGACTTTGGGTCAGTGTTGTATCCTCAGACATCCCCTAGCACGTCATGGGCTCAAAAATGTTTCTTTAATGAGTAAATGAATAATAATAATAAACATTCTATTTCAATATGAACTCTTCTAATTGTGGCAGCATAATATTCCATTGAGTAAATGCAGAACAATTTGCATATCTATTTCCTTATTGTTCCAGTTATCAATGGCTGCCATAACAAATTGCCCCAAATTTTAGTGGCATAAAACAAAAACTATTTTGTTCTGCAAATAGATCCTGTGGGTCAGGAATTTGAAAGGACCACAGAAGAATGGCTTGCCTATTCTGTCTGGGACCTCAGCTGGGGACATTTGAAGGCTGGGATGACTTAATGGCTAATGCTGAAATCATCTGAAAGCTTGTTTGCCTACATATCTGGTTCATGCTGGCTGTCAATTGAGACCTCAATTGGACCTGTTGATGTAACATCATGGGTTTCAAGAGTGAGTATCCCAAGAGAACTGGGAAGAAGCTATATGGCCTTTTATGATCTGGCCTAGCAAGTCAAATGGTCATACTTCTGCCATAGTTACAAACCTACACAGATTCAAGGGGTAGAAACATAGACCGCCACCAGTCAGTGGGAGAAGTGTCAAAAGTCAAAGTCACATTGTAAGAAAGCATGTGAGATGAGATATATTGTTTGGAAAAATACACTCTGTCACAGCTCTTGTACCTGTGTTCTGCACTGTTTGTCAATGACCATAGCCTTTTATCTATATCTCTCTTAACCACCATGTCACGATATTGACAACATTAAGTAGACAATCTACTAACACCCCTACATTATTCCCAAATGAACTGAGAAGACAGCTACTTCCCTTTCATCTCATACATGCTTTTAAACACAGACTTTGCATTAATTACAATTAAATTTAATTATCATTCAATACATTTCTAATGAGTCTCTGTCATTTGCTGAGTATTGTTCTAGGCAATGGGGATAGGCTGAATATGATACAGAAAATGTTTTATTCTTTCAAGAAGTTTACAATCTAGAGGGATAATTAGAAATTTCTATACGAGGTGATGGAAATTTCTATTAGCTTACTTTTCTAACCATCAATCACTGGTAAGATATAATTAGTTTTTAGAGTACAGTATCATGAAACAATAATTTAATGGCTTTCCAGACACAAGACATATGATGCCACTGGCATTCCCCAATCTACTAGTCCAATGACCTCTAAAAACAGGAAATGAAATGATTGAGACATGACTTGTGCTTCATCAGTTCATACTGACTTGGAATGATCACTGCTTCCCTTTTTTCCAACTCTTTTTCTTATTGTAAATATCTTAATAATCTTAAACATCTTTATTAGTGTTTAGTGGCCATTTTTATTTTAATTTTTATGGGTTCAGAACCCCCTAGAACCTCTCTGAAGACATTAAACATACTTATTTCAGCACCTTATTCTGTGCCCTATATTGCATTTTCTCAGATTTTAGTTTCTGATTATTGAGTTTGTTGCTTCTCTGTACATCTTCTTCATCATCTTCTTCTTCTTCTTTTTTTTTTGAGATGGAGTCTTGCTCTTGTCATCCTGGCTGGAGCAGTGGCATGATCTTGGCTCACTGCAGCCTCTGCCTCCCATATTCAAGCTATTCTCCTGCCTCAGCCTCCTGAGTAGCTGAGATTACAGGTGCACACCACCACGCCCGGCTAATTTTTGTATTTTTAGTAGAGATGGGGTTTCTCCACGTTGGTCAGGCTGGTCTCAAACTCCTGACCTCAGGCGATCTGACTTCCTTGGCTGTAATCCCAAAGTGCTGGGATTACAGGCGTGAGCCACGGTGCCCGGCCTCTCTATACGTCTTTTTGGTTGTTTGTTGATTCTTGGTTGTTTGGTCATTTTAATAGACAGGATACTAATTTGAAGATTATTGGCTTCTGGAGAGTGTAAAAATTCTTGTTTGCCAGAACTACCACTCATCCCAGCAATCCCATTACTGGATATATAACCAAAGGAATATAAATTATTTTACCATAAAGAGACATGCATGCAAATGTTCATTGCAGCACTATTCACAATAACAAAGACATGGAATCAACCTAAATGCCCATCAGTGGTAGACTGGATAAAGACAATGTGGTATATATACACGATGGAATACTATGCAGCTGTAAAAGAGAATGAGACCGTGTCTTTTGTGGGAACATAGATGGAGCTGGAGGCCATTATCCTTAGCAAACTAATACAGGAATAGAAAACCAAATGCCCATGTTCTCACTTATAAGTGGGAGCTGAATGATGAGAACACATGGGCACAAAGAAGTGAACAACAGACACTGGGGTCTACTTTGAGGTTGGAGGGTGGGAGGAGGGAGAAGATCAGAAAAGATCAGTACTGTTGGGTACTTGGCTTAGTACCTGGTGATGAAACAATCTGTACAAGAAACCCCTATGACACGAGTTTTCCTATGTAACAAACCTGCACGTGAACCACTGAACCTAAAATAAAAGTTAAACATAAATAAGTAAATAAATAAAATAAAAGAATTTTTTTTTTTTTTTTTTTTTTGAGAGAGTCTCACTGTCGCCCAGGCTGGAGTGCAGTGGCCAGATCTCAGCTCACTGCAAGCTCCGCCTCCCGGGTTTACCCCATTCTCCTGCCTCAGCCTCCCGAGTAGCTGGGACTACAGGTGCCCACCACCTCACCCTGCTAGCTTTTTGTATTTTTTTGTAGAGATGGGGTTTCACCATGTTAGCCAGGATGGTCTCGATCTCCTGACCTTGTTTGCATGGCTAGAAGCTTAAGTTTGGAGTAAACCAGGTCTCAAGCAGCTATGTGAGGCAGAGAGAAGGTGGGCTTTTCTTTTAAGATGTGACTATGGTTTGTTTACAGAATATGCAGCTATCATTAGCTGGTGGTGAGGCCCTAATTCTCTGGACTGAGTGTCCATGTTGAGAATCTTTTTATACAGAAGCTCTCACTATGTACAGCCTGGGGCACACATCCGCATTGGACCTTAGATGGCACGAGGACCAGCTCTGCCTTTACTCGTTGCCTGGCCCCTGCCCAGGGCTTCCTTTTGCCAGTTAGCCTGTTTATTTTGATTGTGAGACTTTTGCAGAATTCTGCTGGGCAATCTTTTATTTTTAAAGTTCTTTTTCATGGGTCTGGATTCATGGGTTGCTTAGCTCTGTTATATTTCAGCATCAATATATTCCAGAAATTCCTCAATATATTCCAATAACTACTACTGAATTTTCTAAAATTTATCGAGATTTATTTTTATTTAATTTTACTCTCCTGACATTTCTATGGGATTTGGGAAGAAAGGTAAATGCATGCATCCAGTCAGCCAGCTGTGTCAGGAAGCCACTTACTCCTTTCCGTGGTAACCAATTACTAGAAAGCTGCACTGGGAATCACAGCAACCTTGTCCAGTGTGTGCTTTTTAGAAGATAGAATTTTTTTTCTGTTCTTACATTAGATCATGCTTATATCCCTTCTTTGAAATTCTTAAAACATTACTGAGAACAGACCTGTGCTGACATGGACAACTCCTTTTAGTGCTCTGAAAAGTATTTCTCTTGAACAATGAAAATAACTAAATGGACTTCATATTCCTCATCTATCAAATGAACTTTGGGTCTTTCTTAAATGTGCTTGTTTTATCTTTTCCAAGTGCTGGAAGTTTTCATTGAGGATCAGACAGAATTTGTGTAGTTCTAAGTGTTTATTTTCACCTGTTAAACATTGCACCACCATCACTAATGATAAGAAATCCTTCTTGTCTTCATTATTTCTCAACAATTGCTTTCTCAAGTCTGAACTCATTTATTTTTAGGGATGGGGTCTTGCTCTGTCACTCAGACTGAAGTGCAGTGATGCAATCATGGCTCACTGCAGTCTCAAACTCCTGAATTCAAGGAATCCTTCTGCCTCCGCCTCCTAAGTAGCTGAGACTACAGGCACGTGGCACCATGCCTCACTAATTTTTTTTATTTTTGATTTTTTTCTGTAGAAGTGAGGATCTCGTTATGTTGCCCAGGCTTACCTAGAACTCCTGGCTTCATGAACTTATTTAAAGATTTGGCACCCTAGCATTATTCGTAGAGATCCAGTCATGACTCTCAATTTGTTTTTTATTTTATACCTCTGCTACAAATTTGTGTACCTGTCCATTTAAAATCTGAGCTTTTGAAAGAACTCTGCACAGTGTTCACAGCACAAGGGCATTAAGGCAGAGGGAGAAACTAGAGAATGAGGAGTGAATCATTGGTGATGAAATACAGGCAGTATGAATGGCAAATTATGAAGAATTTGCTGGTGAACCATTTCACATGTAATAGTACCTCCTGCTGAGATGGTAGATTCACTGTCACATCTGACCCATGTTGTTATAACTCTTTTCCACTGAAAGATACATCTGAGTCACCTAGACCAGCAGACATTTCCTCTGACTTCCATCATGTACATGGTGTCCTATAGATATATTCCAAAGCTCTTTCAGGTATGCTATTACACTTACATTTCCTTCCCATTTGCTTTTTCTTTTTTTTCCCCCAATAGGAATGGTATCCTTAACCTCCCATGTTCATAACAATTTGTTTTTGTTTTTGAGACAGAGTCTCACCCTGTTGCCCAGGCTGGAGTACATACAGTGACACAATCGCGGCTCACTGCAACCCCCGCCTCCCGGGTTCAAACGGTTCTTCTGCCTCAGCCTCCCAAGTAGCCAGGACCACAGGTGCCCGCCACCATGCCCGGCTACTTTTTGTAGTTTTTAGTAGAGATGGGGTTTCACCATGTTGGCCAGGCTGGTCTTGAACTGCTGACCTCGTGATCTACCCGCCTCGGCCTCCCAAAGTGCTGGGATTACAGGTGTGAGCCACCGCGCCCAGCCATTCATAACAATTTTTGAACGAAGAAGGATACCGGTAGCCAAGGGAGAATGGACTGTACTTTCAGGCATAGAGAAAGGGTTCAGGAGGGGAGGGGAAATGAGGTCAGCAGATGGGAATGTGCAGCAAGCACCTCTCTCCCTGGTTCTTCTATAATCACTCTTTCTCTTCTTTGAAACTCCTTCCTGGCTTTATCAATACTACATGTTCTTGATTTTGCTCTTACATTTCCAGCTCTTCTCAGTCTCCTTTTCTGGCTTCTTTTCATCCATTAAAACTTCTAATTTTTTTTAAAAGGCAAAAGCTTGCAGTATCCAAAGTGATATTCTCTATGGAACTTAACATGGGATGTTATTTTTGCCTTGTGAGAAGCACTTTTTGGTTATTCAAAACAAAAGCTGAAATTGGAAAGAAATGTAACCAAATGCCTAGTGTAATAAAAATGTGTTGATGGTTGGGTGTGGTGGCTCATGCCTGTAATCCCAGCACTTTGGGAGGCCGAGGCAGGAGGATCACTCAAAGCCAGGAGTTTGAGACCAGTCTGGACCACACAGTGAGATTCTGTCTCTGCAAAAACTAAACTTAAAAAAAAATTAGCCAGGTGTAATTTCACATGCCTGTAATCCCAGCTACTTGGGAAGCTTAGGCAGGAGAATCCCTTGTGCCCAGGAGTTCGTGGTTACAGCAAGCTGTGATCATGCTGCTGCACTCCAGCTTAAGTGACACAGCATGACCCTGTGTCTATTCAAAGAGGAAATGTGTTGAGATAGACTTTCACAATTCCAAAATAAGCGTAGTTTCCTTAAAAAAAATGGCAGAAATACTCTGATGCTTTCACTAACCCATTTAAAATCTGCTTAAACATATTTATCATTGTATTTTAAAACGTTTTTGTTACATTGTATTAGTGAACACAATTCAAAATAATACCAACCATTTAAAATAAATTTAGGAAGCCTAACTGGAAATGCTAAGCATCACCTAGATATGTGCAATACAGATGCTCCTGACTAGTGTTGCATCCTGATAAACCCATCATGAGTTGAGGATACCACAGCAAGCCCATTTTAAGTTGAGAAATGTACAGAAAGTGAACCACTTTTGAGCTATTGTGAAGTGAAAACATGCAAGTTGAACCATCTTAAGTAGGGGACTGTCTGTAGCAAACAATTATATCCTCACCAAGTCTTGTATGTGCATCTTACTATTGACATAAAGGCATTGGATCTAGTGGACCTAATACTTGTGTATATTTTAAGCATTTTGAAAATTTTACTTAAAATGAATTTTATTTTTTACCTTCCATGGGCTGCTTAGCTAGTCTGATTAAGGGAGACAGTCTCGCTCTGTCATCCAGGCTGGAGTACAGTGGCGCAATCTGGGCTCACTGCAATCTCGGCCTCCCGGGTTCAAGTGATTCTCTTGCCGCAGCCTCCCGAGTAGCTGGGACTACAGGTGCTTGCCACCATGCCTGCCTAATTTTTGTACTTTCTGTAGAGACTGGGTTTCACCATGTTGGCTAGGCTGATCTTGAACTCCTGAACTCAGGTGATCCGCCCACCTTGGCCCCACAAAGTGCTGAGATTACAGGCGTTAGCAACCGCACCTGGCCATGGTTAACTTTTTAGAGTGAGTGTTGGGATGGGAGATGGGAGCAAGACATGGGTGGGGGTGAGGGTGGGGATTAGAGGGACGTAGGACCGGTTGTGATTGTAGCTATAGGCTGTTTTCCAACTTTTGGAAAATATGGTGTTTTTGTTTTTGTTTTTCTCTTTAGGAAGAGGAGAAATAGTCTAAATAACTAGGGAATCCTACACCAATAATTTTAAAATAATTGGAACAAATTCCTCTAATTAAAATTTCGTATGCTTTTTATAATTAAACTTACAAAGAAGTGAAAACAGGTACTCAGACGAATTCAAGTACACGCACATTCATAGCAGCACTTTTTATAATAGCCAAAAGATGCAGACGACCCCAAATGTCCATCAAGAGATGACTGGATAAACAAATCAGGAGATACATATATGTGTGTGTGTGTGTGTGTGTGTGTATATATGTGTGTGTGTGTGTATATATATATGCAGTGGAATATTATTCAACCATAGTATTAAAACTTTTTACAAAAGTATTGATAGTACAGTATGTATGAATCTCAGAAACATTATGTTAAGTGAAAGAAGCTAGACACAAAAGGTCAGACATTGTATGATTATTTATATGAAATATCCAGAGTAGGTAAATCCTTAGAGCTAGAACATAGAATAGTGGTTGCCAGACACTAGGGGGAGGGAGCAGTGGAGACCAACTGTTTAGTGGGTACCAGGTTTCCATCTGGGGTGATGAAGTACTTCCAAAACTAGATGGATGTGGTGGTTGCACAACATTGTGAATATGCTAATAGCCACTGAATTGTTCACTTCAAAATGTTAATTAATTTTATGTTATGTGAATTCCACCTCAACTAAAAACCAGTATATAGAAAATAAACCTATTTTTTGGAAAATATTTAGACCCACTTTTAATTAGATTAGTTTTACAAGTAACTTGAGAATTCTTAATAATAAAACACTGAAGGCTGAGTGCGGTGGCTCATGCCTGTAATCCCAACACTTTGGGAGGCCGAGGCGGGCAGATCACCTGAGGTCAGGGGTTCAAGACCAGCCTGACCAACATGGAGAAACCCTGTCTCTACTAAAAATAAAAAATTAGCTGGGTGTGGTGGCACATGCCTGTAATCCCAGCTACTCAGGAGGCTGAGGCAGGAGAATCACTTGAACCTAGAAGGTGGAGGTTATGGTGAGCTGAGATCGCACCATTGCACTCCAGCCTGGGCAACAAGAACGAAACTCCATCTGAAAATAAATCAGTAATAAAACACTGATTTTAATATCATGTGACTTTATAGGGTATCTGTATATAAATCCTGAAATTATCTGTCTGCTATAGATAAAGGCCTGTGTTTTATAGCTGGTTAATGTGATGAATAAAACAGCACTGTAAAGCTTCATCTCTAACCAGGACTAAATACTATTATATAGGCTATGAATAGTTTTCAAATATTTTTTAAATACAGTTCTGCTTGGTAACAAGTTAACTGTCCTCCTAACATGAAATGAATAGATTTTTAATGGAAATAAGAGAAACAGCTATCTTGATTTCTTGCCCCTTTCACAATAAGCTATGATAAATTATATAAAGTTTATTTTAACAATACACAGCTTAAGACTTGTCTAGCAAGCACAACCCACAGATATTTGAATCTGATATTTTTTATACCTGCAGAAGGTTTATCTATGAAAAGCCTGCAATGATGTGCAGCAAAATGTTCACAGTGCTTATTTCTGCACTTATCTGTAGTGAGTTTATTTTGTGATTATCTGTACCTTTTATTAACTTTTCAACAATAAGTATGTGTTACTTGAATAAAGATATACTTTTTATAATGTCCATGCCTCCATATTTAACCTGCTATTCTTTGCAGTCTCAGATACAGTCTTTACTCTTGAACTTTATTGCCAAGTACCAGGACAAAGGCTTTCTCCTTGCTTCCTGGTGACACTTTTAGGCAAATATCCTCTTTTCATCCTTCAAAAACCTGTTCTCAAGCCATGTTACTCCTGGGCATCTCAGCCAACCGTGAATGGCCTTGGGGTAAAGAAGAGCAGCATATAGATGCCAGGATAACCCACCACCTTTCTCCTTTCATTGACACGCTTCAACCTCAATCAACTATATCTGCTCTTTATTCCCACACCTCATGGTGGAGCTTTCTGCTGCTTCTTGATCCAATAGGGCAATCAGTCCAATGCCTTTATCTCTGGAATTCTTGTTTATGGGTTTATGAATTCTTGTTAAATCCCATATCCCTTAATCTCTAAAGGCAGAAATTTTAGGTAACTCCAGAGAGTACGTAAGGCCGTGTGAATTAAGGAAAATTGCCAAGGTCACATCACTGGACAGTCATGTCTAGCCAGAATCCAGACTCCAATTCTAGGGAGTCTGGTTTATTTCTCTAAACCATAATGCCACGAATGTGAAGCCTAGTTCAAGAACATCTCCATGGCAAACTCTTGGTTTAGTTAGAGAAATAAGAAAACATGACAAAGAATGTGTCATCGACTTCTGTTTAAATGTTCAAGTTCCTCATCTTCAAGGATTTGCTGGATGACAGCTAACAGTCAGATTGGATGATTCACAAAGACTGTTTCCAGTGTTTTAAAAAAAATATGCTGGGGACTTTCATAGAAATTTCTACTTTTCTGAAAGCATTTTATTTCTTCATCTTTCCCTTCCTGCTCATATGCACATTCTTGTTTTCTTCCTGCTGACTGCACATAAACAGGATGTGTGGAAAGCAAGTTTAAGAGGTAACTAAGTGAAAGGTTCACTGTTGATATAAATCAAGAGTAGATCAGTGAAGTGGAAACCAGTGGAACTGCTTTGTTGTTAGTATTCAGAGACACTGGCAAAAGAAACTAATGTTAGTTCATTGTGAGCTAATAAAAGCAATAACCACTGGAAGATAGAGCTGAACTTTTGTTGAATTATTTTACTTTTACTATGGTAATATTACTTAATAACTTTCCTTTAATTAACTCATAAAGATCATAAGTGAGTGCTTTTAATATTAAGTATGCACCCCCCTGCCCAAATTATACTGGTTGAATTTTCATGTTAAAGCAAAAATAAATATTAATATAAAATATTAAATCAGATATTTTTAAAAGTTCAGTAGTAAAGTAAACCAACTCCAGCAGAGAAAGGGTTATCACACACACACACACACACACACACACATGCCCCTGATGAGTTTTCTTTGCCAATAAAAAAAACCAACAAGCAAAACTGATCAAGAAACAAGACTATAGTTGGCCACGGTGGCTCACGTTTGTGATCCCAGCCTTTCGGGAGGCTGAGGTGGGCAGATTTCCTGAGCTAGAACCCAGGAGGCCAAGGTTGCTGTGAGCTGACATGGCACCATTGCACCCCAGCCTGGGTGACAGAGTGAGAACAAAACAAAACAAAAGAAACAAGGCTGTAGACAAGTCTGAGCTATTTTAGAAAATGGCACATGGTTGTTAATATCCAGTGAGTTCTACTTAGATTTTCTTCTGTTTTTTCTTATTCACCAACCAAATCTGTTAGTCAAGAGTAGTAAAACGACTAAGTGTATTTTGTTGTTGGAGTTACAACATACAAGAAAAAAGAAAACATAGGAAGCAGCATTACTGAAACACAATTTTGGGAAACATTAATTCTAAGTATTGTGAACTAACTCCAAGAGGTATTCCAATGGACATTCCCCCCATCATACTTTAGGATGTGGAGGACCTTTCATTAAAAACCCCAAGGAAAAAAATTTAGTTATTTCCTTTTTGGAAAAAATCCATAATTCTATCAGCCTCGTTATTCAAAAATTGTTTCATTTCCTTTCTTTCATGGTGAAATTCCCTCCTTTGTCTTTGGAAGTGAGTTTGGTTATTACCTTTTGTAAATATTTTAGATTATCTGTAGAAAGAGGGAGAACCATGAATAGAATCACATTGTTGAGCTATGATTCGAGGTTCTTATTTGCCCTTAAGAAACATTACATTGCTTCCTTGTTTTAGTAAATGCTCTGATTTATTTCCTTTAATGCCCAGGGGGTTTGTTGTCACATTTTCACTTTGAAGATAGAAATTTCCCATACTTTCCCGTAGTGAATTAATATTGACATTCATTAACAAGACTAACAACAAGTGTCAAAATAATAAATGAGTAGCGCAGTGAGTAGGAAGGTAGAAATTGCTTATTGTTTTTCCTTGGGGTGGTAATTAGCTACAGTTTGCCTGTCTGTAAAATCACAAGTAAAATGTGGATTGTGTTTCAAGAGATGAAAAGAACATCTTGAACACAATACCTTGAGTTAGTTCTCACAACACCTCTATTAGAGAAGTATGATCATCACCATTTTTACTGACAAAGTCATCCCCAGAGAGGATAACCAAGTAGGAAGAGGATTCAAACTCATCATCTTGACTCCAAACTATAAGCTTTTTCTGCAGTGCCTTCTTCCTTCCCTCCCTTTCAAAGTTTTGTTTCCTTCCTTTTAACTATTCTTATTTCCAATTCTAAGGCAAAGCATTTGTATAAATACATTCACAGACATTTCTTATCTCTAATGGGTGATTTCTAATCCCCTCTTTTGAGTATTCCCAAAGCTGAGGGAGAAAGGATGCTTCAAATTAGCTTTGCTATCAATTACACAGATTTTTCTTTCCTAATTAACCTGAAGGAATCCCATACGCATAATTTAAGAACTGTGAAAATGGTTTTTGACTTTCTTTATTTTCATCTCTCCTTTCTCCTCCCCATTCTCTATTCTGGCATTGGAGAAGAGCTAGAGAGAACATCCTTACAGATGCACTTTTTTTTTTTTTCAGTATGCCCTATTTTTTTTGGTAACATTGTGGTGAAAAACACATAATATAAATTTATACTCTTAACCATTTTAAGTGCATTATTACAGTAGTGTTAACTGTATCCACATTATTGGGTAATGGATCTCTAGAACTTTTTCGTCTTACAAAACTGAAATTCTTTGTCCATCAAATAACAACTTCCATTTCACCCTCCACTTAGCTCCTGGAAACCACCATTCTACTTGCTGTTTCTGTGGTTTCCCCTCCTCTGCATAGCTCTACATAAGTGGAATTATACAGTATTTGTTCCTCTGTGACTGGCTTATTTTACTAAGCATAATGTCTTCAAGGTTCATCGATGTTGTAGCATATAACAAAATTTCCTTCTTTTTTAAAAAGCTAAATATGTATATGCAATGTTTCCTTTATCCATTCATTTACAAACAGAATTTCAGGCTGTTTCCACATCTTGGCTCTTGTGAATAATGATGCAGTGAATATAGGTGAACAAATGCCTTTTCGAGCTCTTGCTTTATATTCTTTTGTATTTATACCCAGAAGTGGGATGCTACATCACATGGTAATTCTATCTTTAGTTTTTTGAGGAATCATGCTGTTTTCAATAGCAGCTACACCAGATTACATTTCTACCAGTAGTACACAAAGAGTCAAATGTCTCCTCATCCTCACCAACACTTGTTATTTTCTGGTTTGTTGATAGTGGCCATCCTAATGGCTATGAGGTGATATCTCATTGTGGTTTTGATTTGTGTTTTATTCTGATGATTAGTGGATATGCCTTTTTAAAAAGAAATTAAAATTCTTTTCATAATTGAGTACATATTATGTTCTAGGAACTGTGCGTTGTGTGTTGCATGCATGCAATAGCTTGTTACTGTTAACAAACACCCTATGGCCTAAGTAGTATTATCCTCACTTTGTACCAGGGGAAGCTGAGAATCAGAGTTTAAGCTACTTTTCTAAGGACAGAGAGCTGCTAAATGGTAAGGCCAGAATTCAAAATCAAGTCTGAAACCAAAGCTCATATTTCTGACTACTGGAGCTATTCTCTCTTGGTCTTTTGCTTTGCCTATTAATTTCTTAATGTGTTGTATAGGTGGCTAACACACGGTCCTACAAAAGGAAACAGAAAGTAACGTTCATTAAGTGTCTGTTTTGTGCATGTGTACATGTGCGAAGTGAAGGAGGAAAATCCTTTCATTTTACACATTGAAGCATAAATCCATTTGCATGGTTACCGTCGTTAAGTCAAATAGTGCAATGACAGGAAAATTAAGCTTAGATTTCTTACCATATAGTCTCTGTAAACTTGAAGGTCTTTTTTACTGGTAAATATAATCCCAAGATATATGTATAAATTCCAGGCAGATAAATTCTAATTCCAATTAAGGAGTTGATTGTACCAGTGTAAAGAGGGAGTCTCATCAGGAAGAGGATACACAACTAAACTCATACACACGCATACACACAGAGGAAGAAGGGGCTTAGCTAGGGATACAAGAAAGCAAAATAAATGATTACATAAATGTTAGAGCTACCACGTGGCCTATTTTCTCTGACACTGCTCTTTATTCTACTATTTTCCCAGGTTAAGATGTTTACAGCTTTTTCCATTATAGTCACCTTGTTCTACTCCACTGCATGGCCCCATCTTGTTATGTAAGTTATATATAGCATTGGGTCCAGATTTATAAGATTAGTTTTGCTTGTGTAGCAACAAATTCAGAGCTCACTGTGACTTTTAAGATCACCCTAAGCCCCAGGAAAATTGATCCTGTGAAAATACAACTCTTAACTGTCTTTAGGAACCTCCTAATACTGGAATCTTTAGCCCAATCTTCACTTGATCACGAAAAGCATCAAGTGAATGAGAAACTAAAATTATTATTTATTTATTATTATTTTTTGAGATGGGGGCCTCATTGTGTTACCCAGGCTGGGCTCAAACTCCTGGGCTCAAGTGATCCTCCCATCTCAGCCTCCTGAGTGACTGAGACTATAGGTGGATGCACTGGGCCCACTAAAATTACTTTTAACTGTGCCTTCCAACTAAGAAACACATCTACTTCCACCCCCAATTATCAGGATAGAAATCCCTTGGGACCTACTACTGCAGTTGTCCCAATTTGTAGCACTGATGATAATCAAAAACACCTCTAGGTAAAAGAGTATAAATATCTCAATAAACTTATTGTAAAAGAGGAAATAGAAATGCCTGTTGGTATTTATGATATTCATCAAGTGCTGCCAATGATGCAGGAGCGAATGAGCTAGTTAACATTTGTAGGCAAATATGGTATCATTTACAACCTTCTGCCACTAAATGAAAGAGGCAGCCTGGTAAGCTTGATAATGTATTTTGTATCACAGCCTTGAGTGACAAATCCATGAGCCAGAAACAGCAAGTCATATTATCTCAGCATTTCTAAATTTTATAGATTTACGATTACTGAGTTAAAATGAAACTATCAAGTATACTAAATGTTGCATGTAGATATCATACCTGGAATCATAGCCATCTGTGAAAGTTATACACAGATTTAGTATTCCATTTCATTAACCCATTTCATCTGTTCTCTGTACAAGTACTCTTTCACTCATTTTGTTTCCTTTTCCTATTTTAAGTGATTTATCATTATTTCCTTCTTTTCTACTCTGTAAATATTTCAACATCTCTTAATTAAGTTTTCTAATGAAACTTTATTGCTGTCCTTTCATAAGAAAAATGGCTTTGATTTTGAGCCATGAATGCAATGGAAGAGAAAAACAATGAGAGCCATAACTTCACTAAATGATTAGCACTGTATTTTCACTTGCTTAGTTTTAATTTTTAAGGCTTATTCACCATGAAGATTGTAGAGTTATCGAGTTCTGCAAAACATATGATAACACATCAGTAGATTCTGTCAGTTATTTCATGATGAAACACAAAATTTAAATCTAAAATACAAAGTATGTTGCAAAGAAGGTGAATTTTTTTTTAGTGTAAATGACTTTCAAATGAGTATTTTTAATGGGGACATTCCAATAAAATTTTTAAATGTGAATTCCAGTTAACAAAAGAATTATTCCTATGTGATAGAATTAGTGCTATTGGTATTCTTAGTTTACAAATGAGAAAACAGAGCCTTATCTTTATGGATAAGGAAAATGCCCAAAGTCATACAGTTCCTAAGTAACTAAATGTGATTTGGATTAGGATTGTCATATTCCAAAAATCTGTTTTTGACCCAACATGCTATAGTACTAATGTTCTTTTGTATTCTCTTATTTTTTCTTTCTTCTTTTTAAGAGACGAGGTCTTGCTCTGTCACTTGGACTGGAGTGCAGTTGAGTGATCATAGCTCTCACTGCAGACTCAAAAACTCCTGGGCTCAATCGATTTTTTTTTTTTTTTTGAGTCGGAGTCTCACTCTGTCGGCCAGGCTGGAGTGCAGTGGTTCACTCCTCGGCTCACTGCAAGCTCTGCCTCCCAGGTTCACACCATTCTCCTCCTTCAGCTTACCAAGTAGCTGGGATTACAGGCATCCTCCACTATGCCCAGATAATTTCGTATTTTTAGTAGAGACAGGGTTTCACCATGTTGGCGAGGCTGGTCTCGAACTCCTGACCTCAGGCGATCTGCCCACCTTGGCCTCCCAAAGTGCTGGGATTACAGGCGTGAGCCACTGCACCCCACCTCAATCGATTCTTCTGCCTCAGCCTCATAAATAGCTAGGATCCTAGGCACAGGCTCTGCTATTTTCATTTGATATGTAATCATAAATATTTTTCTATTTTTTTTGGAATATCATTTTTGTCAGCCATGGAATTCTCCACCAAGTTGATGCATAGTTTCTTTTGTTATTGTTTGTTTTTATTCTCACAAATAAAAGTATAGTTAACAAGTTAACATTGCCACAGTTATCTTTTCAATTCTGTTAAATTTTGTCGTTAGGATAAATCCCTAGGTATGTATGTTTGATAAAGATTAGGTTTTTAAAAAGTTGTCTTTGTTTCTCATAGGTGTTTTTTTTTTTTTTTTTTGAGACGGAGTCCCACTCTGTCACCCAGGCTGGAGTGCAGTGACGTGATCTCGGCTCACTGCAGTCTCTACCTCCCAGGTTCAAGTGATTCTCCTGCCTCAGCCTCTCGAGTAGCTAGGATTACAGGCAGCAGCACCATGCGCAGCTGATTTTTTTTTTTTTTTTAGTAGAGACGGGGTTTCCCCATGTTGGCCAGGCTGGTCTCAAACTTCTGACCCCAAGTGATCTGCCCACCTCAGCCTCCTAAAGTGCTGGGATTACGGGTGTGAGCCACCATGCCTGGCCTCTTTCTCATAGGCATTTATTTTGCCTAAAAAATATTAATAAGATGTGAAGGACTAGGTATGAACAAAGAAAAAAAAAGAAATTTTTTTCCTCGCTACCTGTGGCTACAAGGTTTCCAAACCAAAGGCTCAGCTCTGCTCAAAGCAGGTTAAATACTCAGGGCTAAAATTATCCAAAGGCACCAGGATGCTGTGTCTGCTCTGTTGGAACAGACAGCAGTGGAGCTGGAGAAGAGGCAGGAGGGCAGGAGCAGCACACAGACGCTGGAACACAGTTGGTGAGTGAGCACGCCCTTGGGCCCCAGGAAGGTGACCTCTCTAGAAAACCTTTCTAATCTCAAGCCAGCTCTGTACTCCCTTCACAATATTATAGCTTCACCCTAGATAATTCTTATTTTACATTAAAATCTTGGCTTCCAGCTGGGCACAGTGGCTCATGCCTGTATTCCCAGCACTTTGGGAGGCTGAGGTGGATGGATCACTTGAGGCCAGGAGTTTGAGACCAGCCTGGCCAACATGGCAAGACCCTGTCTCTACTAAAAATACAAAGATTAGCGGGTGTGTTGATGCACATCTATGATCTCAACTATTCGAGAGGCTGAGGCACAAGAATCACTTGAACCTGGGACAGTGAGGTTACAGTAAGATGAGATTGTGCCACTGCACTCCAGCCTGGGCAACAGAATAAGTCTCTGTCTCATAAATAAATAATAAAAACTTGGCTTCCAACCAGTTCCAAAGTGGGCATAAACCTGTTTTTATTATTAGGCATAAATTATTTGGGGACAGAATTACATCTAACTTATTTCTGAAATCCTGATCTCTACTACCATGTCTGGCACATTGCGAACACACAACAGGTGTTAATTATTGTGAGTCTGAGATTCTCAAAGCCATGATCCACTGATGTTTTCCATTAAGACAAGTTACATCGGTAGAAACGATATTAAAATCCTCCCTTTTTAGTATTTGCATTGAATAAATATTTTTAATCAGAAAATTTCTTTTTATCTTTGCAATGATTCATAGAAATTAATCTTTCTATGTAAAAAACTAGATATGGCAGAAATTTTAGTCTTATATATTAGAAAAAAGTAATCATCTTTTTGTAATAGTTAAGAGCATTCTATCTTTTATTTAGTTGGCAAAAATGTTCAAATATAAATGCGTAGAGATAAATTTTCCTAGCTGGGGTAGATAACTCATCCCTCAGACTTGGAAGTGCAAGAAATGCCAAATAGACTGAAGCGAAGATTAACGTAAGTCTTTGTTTTTTATCCTTGTTTTCACACAGGCAGACAGCTATAATGGAAAATTAGGAATTCAGCCACATGAATGTCTGCTCTGTCTCCTTTTGTGGCTGGAAGAGAGGCAGCCGAATGGCCCTCTGTGTGTAGAAGAGGATCAGCTTCCCTATGCTTTTTTCCCTTTCCCTCATTCTGAAATCCGTAAAGCATCAGCAGCAAGAACAACAGCAAAACACAAGTATAACCTGAAAGGATAGTGTATAGTCAGGGGAAGAAATGACTTTCAATTACAGTTATTTCATGAAGAAAAACTAATGTTTATATGGCTATACTGTAATTAAACTCAAAACCTAATGGGGCTGGGTGCGGTGGCTCATGCTTGTAATCCCAGCACTTTGGGAGGTCGAGGCGGGTGGATCACTTGAGGTCAGGAGTTCAAGACTAGCCTGATCAACATAGTGAAACCCCATCTCTAAATTAGCCGGGCATGGTGGCATGCACCTGTGGTCCCAGCTACTCAGGAGGTTGAGGCAGTAGAATGGCTTGAGCCCAGGAGTTCAAGACCAGACTTGTCAACATGGCAAAAAACTCCTCTCTACCAAAAATACAAAAATTAGTTGGTCTCATAATACAGTCAATAAATAAATAAATAGATTTAAAAAAAACTAGCAAGAACTCAAGAAGGACAGATGTGACGTTGCCTCCTGATTGTCCCATTAAAGGAGAAGGAAGGTGTGCAGAGGACCTGAGGGAGGAATGTGCTTCTTCAGACCCTACGTCCTGCTTGTTTCTGGTCAGTCTCTGACCCAGGATCTTAGGTCTGTCATAGATTTAAGAAGCTTTAAGATGCACTTCCCTTAATTTAAATCTGGGTAGAGATCTGTGAATATCCTCAGAAATATGAATATAGAACATGAGTGGGACAGGGGAGGAATTCTTGCCAATAACAGTTTCTGTAAGATACACATCAGATTTACTTACATTGAAAAGAAGAGCAGGGCCTGGTGTGAATCATTCCACTTGGATCATGCTTAAACTGCAGGGGAGGTGCCCTTCTCTTGAGCCCATATTAAAGAGCCTGGGAAATGGGTGTGAAGAATGAGAGGCTTTCGCTGTTATCAGCTGGGTGCTGTGCAAACACAGCAACCGGTATTTCTATGTAATTGCACATGGTAAGAAAGGGAGAGAAATTCAGATTGCATATAGAAGAGGCTTTTTTTTTTTTTTCTCATTACTCTTGAAAAATCAAAGACCACAAAGAAACATGCTAATAGGACTGGAAATCCCCTTGCACTTGTCATTTTGTTTAGTCACTTATCAGGAGTCAGGGGAACAGTAGGCTGGAGGCAGACAGGACCAAGTATTTCCAGATTTAATGCAACCACTAGACAAGATAATCAAGAGGAAATGAAAAACTGGAGCCATTTCATTTACTGGGTAGCAGCTGACCTCATCACTGGCAAGAAAAGGCATAGTATTGCAGAAATGCCGTAGTAGCTGGAGTCAGAAGACATGAGACTGGCTGGCCGTGGTAGCTCACACTTGCAATCCCAGCACTGTGGAAGGTTGAGGCCAGGAGTTCTAGCCTGTAGTCATCTGTGATCCCATCACTGCACACACACACACACACACACACACACACACACACACACACACACACACAAAGTCTGAGACTGAGCCTTGAGCTCTCCCAATCACTGGCATATAGTCTTGGATAAATCCCTCTTACATTGCTGTGAATGATCTGGTTTACCCATCTCAAAGATAAGGACAATGATACCATCAGCAACAAAAATTTCATGGAGTTTGTTGTAGTAAATGAAATCAGATTAGCAAAGCTAATTTGTTATTATCATTTCAATAAAAAATAGACTCAAATGATTGTGGGAACTGCTCCATCTTTAATATTCACCGTCTCAAACTAGAAAGGTTTTCCCTAAATCTTCTTCCAAACTTGCCCATACTCTAATATTCTTATTTCTCTTTGTAATTGGTTTGCTGAGCAGCTTTCTAATTGCCCATGATTTTTCTAGCCAGCTTTAGGGCAGCTGAGATGGCCAAACAGGGAACTGCAGTGTGTGACAGGAGGGGATTTAGAGCAGAGGGTGTGTATGTGTACTTATTTTTCACAGCTTGTTTTGCTATGCTCTTCAGGTGGCTCATGTCTCTTTGTATTCGTCTACTTAGCATTTTTCCATGTAAGTGCTTTGCTATGTAAATCCTGATCAGCAACTACGTACAGTATGTGATGTTACTTAGCTGCTGCAAGCAAATCCTTTCCCACATCCTGGAAAAAGCTGACTCTTTAAAAAAATCATTATGTGTATTTAAGATATGGAACATGATGTTATAAGATGCACATATGCAGTAAAAAGTATAATGGAACAAAGGAACATATCCATCATCTCACACAGTTACTCATTTATCCCCCATGAAAAGAGCAGCTATAATCTACTCATTTAGAAAAAAATCCTAATATAACACACTATTATTGACTATAGTCCTCATATTATATATTAGATCTTTCCATTTGTTCATCCTATATATTTGCTAATTTGCATGCTTTGACCTAATATCTTCCCAATCCCTATCCCACACTCCAACCCTGGTAATCACTGTTTTATTCTCTCTATACCTAACTGCTTTTAAAAAAATTCACAGAAAGCATTTGTGGAGGCTGAGCAAGATGGCTGAATAGGAGCCTCCACCAATAGTCTTCCCTGTGGGAACACCAAATTTAACAACTATCTCCACAAAAAGGACCTGCATGACAAACAAGCAGGTGCGTGATCACAGTACCTGGTTTTAACCTCACATTACTGAAAGAGGCACTGAATAGGATAAGAAAGACGGCCTTAAATTGCTGACGGTGCTCTTCCAGCATTCCTCAGCAGCGGCCACATGGTACAAAGACAGCCTGTGCATTTGGGGGTGGGAGAGTGCAGCATCTGTGGACTTGGCATTGGAACTCGGTGCTACCTTTTCACAGTGAAAAGCAACATGGGACAGAACTGTCAGCACCCATGGAGGGAGCATTCAGACCAGCTCTATCCAGAGTGGGTAGCCGATCCCAGTAGTCAGAACCTGTGTTCTGGCAAGCCTCGCCACTGTGGACTAAAGTGCTCTGGGTCCTAAATAAAGTTGAAAGGTAGTCTAGGCCACAAGAACTGCGATTCCTGGGCAAGTCCTGGTGCTGTGCTGGGCTCAGAATCAGATTTGGCAGGCATATGACCCAGTGAGACATCAGCCAGGGTGGCCAAGGGAGTGTGTGTGCCACCCCTCCCTGCATCCCAAGGCAGTACAGCTCACAGCCCTGGAAGAGAATTCTTTCTTTTGCTTGGCGAGAGGAGAGGGAAGAGTAAAGAGGAGTTTGTCTTACAACTTGGATATCATAGGGGTAGTTTGCAAATATTTTCTCCCATTCTGTGGGTTGTCTCTTCACTTTGTTGACTGTATCCTTTGCTCTACAAAAGCTTTTTAACTTGATATGAGGTTAGTTCATTTTCTAACTCTTTGCCTTTCAAAAATTTCCCCAGGTATTTTCAATGAGCTTTTTCAAACATAACAACATTCTAAAAATATTTCACAGGATCAGTAGTTTGAAGACAATTTTCCCAAGACATGTAGGGCCATCTTTTCAATTTTAATCTCTTCCTGGCTATTAATGTACACTACTCATTTTCCCTGACCTTTTGCAAGTGTTAGTTGTGTGAATAGTACCAGGGGCAAAAAAGCTATTTCTTTCAAGAGCTTGATAATAAGATTTTTCTCTGCCCAATAAATTAAAAATCATGATAGTCTTTGCTGAGGGTCACACTGAGCTGAGAGGTACATCAGGGGCGTCTTTAGGAGTTAGCAACATAGCACAATACATCGAGACCCACATCAAGAACTACAGAACTGCCGCTTCTGACAGCTGCTTCCCCAACTAGAACCAGATCAGGAACTGCTGGCAGAACTACCCAGATTTCTACCACTGTGAAAAGGTAATGATGGCTGAAGAGAGGGATGTCTCTGTGTGCAAATGGTAGTGGGAATGTGTACAAGTCCCCCAGCTTCATATCCTGGGTCTCAACCTGGGGTGACTACAGGGCAGAAGCCACAATTCCTGGAAGGATGAGAATGGGTTCTGCCCCACCCTTCCTCTGTCCTAAGTCCTTCTCCCAGGGTGATATAGGGGGACTTGGGTCCATGGTGAGCTCATCCTGGGACCCTGAATCATGACTTAACTGATAATAAAAACTTACTGGAAGAGTGGGGAAAAAGTCATGACATGAAGGATTAGAGGAGAGATTTGCATTTGTCTTAAAGAAATAGTCTACTCCCCTCCTGAGGTAGAGTTCAGCTTCTTCCACTTTTCCGCCGTGTGCACTATGCCAAATGCAGCGAGACATAGAGACATGGATGTGCCTCAACACATCCAGTAAGTTGAGAGAAAACCTCAAGTTGCAAATGGATATGAACAGTGCAGTACCATTTATGAAATGACATCATTATGTATGGATATATTCATATGTAGTCAGATTTGTAAAAACTACTTGGAAATGATTCATATTTACCTCAGAATAGTTGTTTAATCTGAGGAGAAAAAAGGTGGTGATGATGAGAGAAAGATGAGGAGATGAAGCTTTCCTTCTATTTATAGTGTTTTATTTCTTAAAATCTCAAAGAGGCTGGCATAGTGGTGCACACCTGTAATCCCAGCATTTAGGGAGGCTGAGGCAGGGGAATTGCTTGAGACCAGAAGTTCAAGGCTGCAGTGTACTATGATCATGCCACAGCATTCCAACCTTGGTGCCAAAGCGAGACCCTGTCTCAAAAAAAAAAAAAAAAATCTGGAAACAAATATGGTAAAATATTAACACCTTATGTGTGGGTACCTGAAATCCTTGTTATATTCTGTACATCTGAAATAGTTTATAATTTGAAAAACAGCTAGTTTTCTAAGAAGTATTAACATACCTAAAGAACGAGCTAATTAAAACTGGTGGCAGAAGGTCAGAGAAGTGACCCTTGTAGTATCCATTCATGCATTTCTTGGGCGAATACTTAAGTCTAAAGCCTCATTTACAGTATCTCTGTTGGGAAGATGACCAGACACCCCCCATCTATGTTCCTTTATTTACAATTTGGGCTTGAGCCCAAATCTAACTACTAGAAGAGAAAGTATTCCTCAAGAAATTATGGAAGCCCAGCAACAGTTCTATTACTTGCCCTTAAAACTGGCATTGCATTCTGATTTTATTAACAAAAAAGTTTATTCTCAGCCTAATGCCAAAATCTGTGTTTGAGTTTACAAAACTGAGGGTCAGAATGCCACTTTCTCTCTAATTTTCATTTTGGATTTGGTGAAGATTTTCCAGCTCGTAAGACCTGATTGTTCCTAGTAGACAGTACATTATATTTGATTGTTTATGTTTCTGTTTTCTTCTTTTATCCCTAATCTATCTCCTTGAGGGCAAGAATGCTTCTTTCTATTTTATTCTCCTCTGAGAGTTCAATGCACGTTTGGTGAAAAAATAGTGTCTCAAAACTTTTCATTTAATTTGAGTTATCTGAGCTTTCGGTGGTGCTAATTTGCATGGTCTAAACCATTTAGTAACAAATAAAACAACCGCTATTATCAGAATGGTTTTTAAAAAGTATGTACCTTACCAAAGTAGTAAGCTAATAAGACATGGTATAGTCATCAAACAATGATAAAAAATATTTTTTAATTTTAATTTTTAGAGACAGAGTCTCAGTCTGTTGCCTAGGCCGGAGTGCAGTGACACAGTCATAACTCCCTGTAACTTCCTTCCAACTCCTAAGCTCAAGTGATCCTCCTACCTTGGCCTCCCTAAATGCTGGGATTATAGGCTTGAGCCAGCACACCTGGCCACAATGATATAAATTTGACTTTGGACCTCCAAGTATCAATTCTTCCTTTTCTCTTTCTTTTTTTTTTTTTTT
>NW_012114710.1:7323338-7360873 GCF_000951035.1 Colobus angolensis palliatus
GGGTCATGCCACCACACTTGGATAATTTTTGTATTTTTAGTAGAGATTGGGTTTCACCATATTGGCCAGGGTGATCTCGAACTCCTGACCTCAAGTGATTGGCCCGTCTTGGTTCCCCAAAGTGCTGGGATTACAGGCATGAGCCACCACACCCGGCCATTTTTGTATTTTTAGTAGAGACAGGGTTTCACCATGTTCGTCAGGCTGGTCTCGAACTCTTGGCCTCAGGTGATCCACCTGCCTTGGTCTCCCAAAGTGCTGAGATTACAGGCTCACATGAACCACCATGCCTGGCCTCAAGTATCAATTCTTAATGTTCTACAGTTCGTTAAATTTTTGACACTGGAAGGTCCTAAGAATTTCACCTCAGGGTCACTTTTATTTAATTGTTGAGAAAACAAAGTTGGCATGGTTTCAGTAATGTTTTCAAACTGATCTAAACCACTAGAGTTGAATTAGAATCTGTTTCCTGACTTGGTGTTATAGTGCTTTTATGGAGTCTGTTACCTTGGCAGTTTGTTTTATACATATCTAAGATTTTGAAGACATGTTCAAGATGGCGTTGTGGTTCCTGAAGGATAGGGGTATGTCTTGCCTGTCTTTGTATAGCCAGCACTTGGCATTGTGCCAGGCCCAGAGCTAGCATTTTTCAAGCAAAAGGTTTAGTGAATGGCTTTCCTGGGTAACTTTGGGAAAAACATCATCTTAATTCTCAGTTTTCTGATCTATAAAGTGGGAATAATACTTGCTTTGCTTATTCTACAGATTGGTTTTGATGATTGAGATAATTGTGCCAAAAAGCCACTGAAAATTGAGAAGTTAAATAGATTTACTTTTTTCATAGTTAGGACATTTAATAGTGGCTACATCTGACATGTCATAACATTTTCTTTTTTTTTTAAGTAAGCTCTGATACTTGTTTTTAAAAAGTTTTTAAAAATAGAGATGAGCAACAAATAGAACTCAGATGTTGCTCAGGTTGGTCTCAAATGCTGGGTCTCAAGGGATCCTCCCACCTCAGCCTCCCAAAGTGCTGGGATTTACAGGCGTAAGCCACCTCACCCGGCCTTTTTTTTTTTTACTTTTATTTTAGGCTTGAGGGTACATGTACAGGTTTGTTAGGTAAATTGCATGTCACAGGGATTTGGTGTATGGATTATTTCATCACTAAGGTAATAAGCATAGTACTTGATAGGTAGTTTTATGATCCTCAAAAATATGAAATGCTTCACAAATTTGCATATGTGTTTACATTTCTTTAAATTGTAATATTAGCCAACTTAGAATTTACTAATCAGTCTAGTTTAGTCTCTAAAAACTATATCATAGGTTAATATTTGTGTAATATAGTAGTTAATATTCACTGATATATAACTAATATTTATTTAACAACTCCATGAGTATTTTTTGCTTATTTGCTTACATATACTTAGCTTTTGGTCTTACCTTTAATATTGAAATACCCACCCACAGATTTAGTTAAGATGAGGGTGAAGACCTTGGCATACGTGAAGATATACTGCACTTTGTTCCCCCACTTCAAACTTAGGCAGTTAATAAATAGAGAAAATGAATATAGTAAGTGAAATGTAACATTATGCTAATTACATCACAGGAACACATTATTCCAAGAATCAGTGTTCATGGAAAACTTTCAACAGGACAAAAGTCTATTGTTTAAAAAATAAAACTCTTAAATCTACATTAAAAAAAATGGAACTACGTTCTATATGCTAAAGAAATAGATTTTACATAGTAGTTCTTAAACTTATCTACTTAGTTTATCTTTCCTACCCTTCCCTACCCTATGATTAGAGTGGCTCCATGAGCTCTGAAAATTTTCATAAAGGAGATCTCAGAGTTAGGTCCAAAGACCTGAGCTGAACCACAGCAGGCTTCTCTTCTACTTATGTGGAGAAAACTAAGGCTACCTTGTATTTAATACAATTCCAGGCGCGCCATTCATATAGAAAACAGCTCTTGTTTCCCTGTTGCCATGCCTTCCCTCCTGACCACTTCCCACTGTTAGACTGCTCACTCTGCTCATGAAATGCTCTCTTGTATATATCCTAATATTTCTTGTTTGTCAAAATCCAATCTTTAAGTCACCTTCTCTAAGAAACTATTTTTTAAAAGTAATTCATATATTCTCTTTCTCACCTTTGAAATATTACAGTACTTATTCATACATTTCTGATGGAATCTTATTTTTGCTTAAGCTATGTATATGTGTCTTAGCTCATTGAGTAAGACTTTATTTTTATGTTCCCACAGTTTTTAACATATGGATGATTCATAATGAAATGCAATGGAACAGAAATAAACTATCAAGATTTAGATTCTCATGCCAGGTTCATTACCCACTAACTATAAACCATTAGTGACGAATGAACCTGAAGTGACCAATTATTTTTTATAAAATTTAATTAAAATAAAATTCCAAATAAAATTTGTAATTAATATAATCTGCAATAAATGAATACAACTTTCAGGGTGATAAAAGGCTCTAAGTTAAAAAATTGAATATTATTAGAAGTAGAAACAGCTGCTTCCCACAATTAGAGTGGCTCACAGCTCAATTTAAAATATTAGGTTGATAGAACTCTAAAAATAGCCTATGGTCTGGGTTCAGTGGCTTATGCTTGTAGTCCTAGCATTTTGGGAGGCCAAGACAGGTAGATTTCTTGAGGTCAGGAGTTCGAGACCAGCCTGACCAACATGGCAAAACCCTGTCCCTACTTAAAAAAAAAAAAAATAGCCTGGTGTGGTGATGCATGTCTGTAGTCCCAGCTACTTGGGTACTTGGGAGGCTAGGGCATTAGAATTGCTTGCAATTAGGAGGCAGAGATTGTAGTGAGCTGAGATTGCACCACTGCACTCCAGCCTGGGCGACAGAGTGAGACTCTTGTCTAAAAAAAAAAAAAAAAAAAGCCTATGAAATCTCCTTGATTAGAGTCTGAAGGGAAAAGTACTACATTCACATAGGCAGGTGGCCAAGATCCAATTCACTGCCTCATATGGGGACTCACAGTCTGGTCAAAGTGGTCTGATGACATATTTTATAAATTTGATTGATTGCCTTTATGGCATGTCCTGTTGGCTCAGTGAGGAGTAAAGATGACCAAGGTTGGATGGAGAGAATTAATCCACTGAAGGTTTCCATGATGTATGTACAGCTTGCTCCTGACTTCGGAATGAGCTTCCTGGCTCTGCATAAAGTAAAGCCCCAAACAGTGAAAAAAAATCCAGCAATGACCCAAATAATCAGCGAAAGCCCATAAGAGGCGGTATGCATCAGAACTCCCTTGGCAGACACAAATACACCTGAGCCAACCATATGCCCCACGTGAGACAGATACCATTCAATAAAGTGGTGTTCTGCTTCATTTGGACTTTTTCTTCTTGATTCTCATCTTGCTTGCCTTCTGCTGGTTCTCCATCACTGGATGTGGCACATTCACCACGGCATTATAGAAAAAAGACCAGTCGTCTTGTGTTGAAATCACACCTGTGGGTTGTGAGAAGAAAGGAAATGCTATTAATAAGACCACACAAGAAGTGGTGAAAACATTTCTTGGCAACTCTCAAACCAACAGTCAATGTGAAGAGTAGTTAAATAATTCTCTAGAAGGTTCTAATATGCTGTCACCAAATGAATACAATGACTGACTATTTTTAGCAAGATTTATTCATTCATTTATCCATTTCAACAAGCAGTTAAAGGACTCAAGAGACATAGGTTCTAGGAATGCAAATAAAACATAATCCTCGCCCCAGGGATCTTAGCCTGTTGAAGAAAATTAAAATGCAATGTAAAAGATTAGTTGGGCTGCAATGAGCTCCTGGAGGAAGCAGCAAGTAACTTGTCTCTGGGATTATGGGAGTGTCTTTTGGGTTTGGAATGATGACTCAGACTTCCTCAGGTACATGAAAGAGGAGGAAAAAGTGGCATTGCAGGTAAAGTTTACAGCATGTGCAAGACAATAACATAAGAAAGACCTAGTAACCTGGTGCAGCTGAAGTTTAGGACACAGACAGGGTGGTGTTAGGAGTCGAACCTGAAAATGTCTGTGTATATATATTATATATTTATTAATTAATGGGCATATGCATATTATATATTAATATAATTTATGTTATTATTATTTTGAGATGGAGTCTTGCTCTGTTGCCCAGGCTGGAGTGCAGTGGAGTGATTTTGATTCACTGCTACCTCTGCCTCCCAGGTTCAAGCAATTCTTGTGCCTTGGTCTCCTGTGTAGCTGGAATTACAGGTGTGTACCACCATGCCTGGCTAATTTTTGCGTTTTTAGTAGAGATGGGGTTTCATCATGTTGGTCAGATTGGTCTTGAACTCCTGACCTCAAGTGATCTGCTCACTTCGGCTTCCCAAAGGGCTGGGATCACATGTGTAAGTCACCGTGCCTGGCCTTTATAATAGATATTATTAATGTGTTTATCTATAACATATTAATGTATTCTATAATATATTATATATACTACAATATATATAACATATTAATACATTATATAATACATAATATAATTAATATACATAGCAAAACTCCTTAAAGTTAGCAGTTATATATAAATAAATATATATTATATAATAGATAATATATAATATAACTTTAAGGAGTTTTGCAATACAGAGATTGGCCTCTATCCTGTGAATATTTGGGACGTTTGAAGTTTAAACTGATGTGGCATGATAAGCTCTAAGAAAGATGGAGGAAGCCTAGCATTGAATTGCTGGGCATTTATTAATAAGTAATTTAAGAAACTTCCCAAATCCTATCAGTTCTGCTTTTGAAATCTGACCATTCCTTCCCCTGACGGAGGAGGCATCATCTATGGAGCAGTCTCTTAAATGGCTCTCCCTGCTCTTGTCCCTCACGGTTCATCCTCTGCACAGCAGCCTTAGTGACCTTCAAACACATAAATCGGACAACACCATATCGTTTCTCTTGATCGATGGCTTCCATTACACATAACATGAAATCCAAACTCTTCACCAAAGACCCTGTTCTATTTTGGCTTCTGCACACTATTCTGCTTCAGCTGCACCAGGTTACTAGGTCTTGCTTATGTTATTGTCTTGCACATGCTGTAAACTTTACCTGCAATGCCACTTTTTCCTCCTCTTTCATGTACCTGAGGAAGTCTGAGTCATCATTCCAAACCCAAAAGACACTCCCATAATCCCAGAGACAAGTTACTTGCTGCTTCCTCCAGGAGCTCATTGCAGCCCAACTAATCTTTTACATTGCATTTTAATTTTCTTCAATAGGCTAAGATCCCTGGGGCAAGGATTATGTTTTATTTGCATTCCTAGAACCTATGTCTCTTGAGTCCTTTAACTGCTTGTTCCAATCACACTGGCCTCCTTTTGGTCCCTTAAACATGGGAAGCTAATCTCCCATTAGAACATTGGCTGTTGTTTTCCCTTAAGAGCTCCTCCTCCTCCAAATCTTTACTTGGCATGCTCCTTCTCTTCATCGGGAGAATCTCTCAGGGCTTGCTTTTAAATAAAGTATTCTAACAATTTTTTAACCTAAAGTAGGTCCTTCTTCCCCTAATCCATCTGAAACTTATTATTCTAAGTTGGTTTCTTCATAACGTGAATCACTATCTAACAGAATCTCTTACTCACTTAGATACATTCTCATACATTCCAACCTTTCTGACAAAAGACAATGTTTGTGTATGGCCAGTCTCTCCTCCTAGAATATAAACACCTTGCAGATAGGAATTTTATATTTTTCATTGCATTTCTACTCTCTAGAGCAGTGCCTGGCATATGCACAGTGTTCACTATCAATTCTGGAATTAGTAAATAGTAAATATAATCATTACATTTCTTGTTGGGGAGGTGGGTACATCAGCGAGAAGTCATGAAACCTAACAATGTGGATAATGCTGTGTAAGGCAATTGTGTGTGTGTATGTGTGTGTCTTTCTTAGCAGAGTGTGCTGAGGATTCCAGCTAAGCCCCTACTTTTACATCCTTATTTATCTACTATCCCATTGGGAATTTCCACGGTGTTTTCAAGTGAAAAATTTACAGTTTCAAAGGATAGGTTGGCTTTTCTTGAAGGAAAATTTTCCTGTAAGTGGTACTAAATTCACTACAGTTCACTCACTGGTATTATATTTTTCTATATTAACATACCAAATACTTTATTATTTTTAAATTCAAAAATATCTAAGGATGCATTTTTGTATATTGTCATTGAATTGAAATATAATAATGCCAAAATTTAAGTTTACCTGGATGCAAACATACAAGAGGTTTTCTCTGAGTCCCTGAAGACAGTCTGTATTAAGGCTCAAAAATGCTTTCATCCAGACCAGACATGACATATGAATCACTGCAAACTCACTGAATGAAAAATTAATGGGGAGGACATTGCAGCCATAAAAAGAACTTTCAAAACACTCATAGCTATGATATGGAAATGGTATAGAAATTGGTATGGTTCTTACTCCATTTCAGTAAGACAAAAATTAAGGTTTGACAGCCTATGCAAAGAATAGGGTCTCTCTTTGAAAATGCAGAACACACGGTTACTCAAATTTATCTTAATAAATCTAGCCAGGCATGGTGCCTCACACCTGTAATCCCAGCACTTTGGGAGGCCAAGGCGGGCAGATCACTTGAGGTCAGGAGTTTGAGACCAGCCTGGCCAACATGGCAAAACCCTGTCTCTACTAAAGATACAAGAATTAGCCAGGCATGGTGGCATGTGCCTGTGGTCCCAGTTACTTGGGGTACTGAGGCATGAGAATCACTTGAACCCAGGAGGCAGAGGTTGCAGTGAGCCCAGATTGTGCCACTACACTCCAGCCTGGGTGGCAGAGTGAGACTCTGTCTCAAAATCAGTCAATCAGTCAATCAATCATGCAAAAATACAAGGTCAACAGGATGGAACAATATTTCAGATTAGTAAAGTGCAGGAAAATGATTCCGTGATACGTCAATCTATTTATATCCTTTCTGAACAATCAGAACACCTGATCATTTAAGCCGCATGCTTACTCTCTAACCACATCATAAATCAGTAAGAACAATGCATTTTTTTTAAAGATAACTGAAAGCTTCACAGAGCAAATACATTACATATGCCACTTGGTTTTTTAAGAACAGCTATTAAAAATTCCCCAAAGAAAAGTACCCTTTGTACTTTTCTCTCTGTTCAAACAATCAAAGAGTTATGTTACTATGATTGGTAATTGATAGAAATAGTCAAATTTCCTTCTTCTGGGGGAAAATCCAGTCATGCTGCCTCTGCCCCATCTAGCTTGAGTTGGGCATTAGCTGAGTCAGATTGCAGTCTTGTGTCCACAAGAGTTCTTTGATTAGTGAAGTGGAGTTTTCTTTGGAGCTCTGACCTGAGAAAAGCACAGGTTCTGCCCATGATATGATTGGAAAGCCCAGAACATTGTATCTAATTGCTCAGTATTTTTTTTTTATTAAAACAGGGCACATGGAATCTTGCGTCTATTCTCAGGGAGAAGCAGTGAGAGAGAGGGGCTGTGGTTTGGGACAGGAAATAAAAAAGAAAGAAAAGGAGATCTGGTTTTTCCATATGGGAAATAGTTACGGTTAGTGAAGGGTTCTACCAGTGTGAAGAACAGCAATTGTGAAATTATTTCCTTTGGAATCTGAAGCCTTCTTCTCTTACCTGGCAGATGATGCACTGGCTTTCTTGTTTTCTGGAGCTTCAGCTCTGTCTTAGTCCTACTGGTGGACTTCTAGAAGCCTAACTCCTTTAATGGCTGCCAAATAGGGCTGTTACTTGAGGACTCTGAAGTGCGTTAGTGCTCTTCCCTAATAGTTATTTTACACATGCACAAGAGATATCAGCAAAGAGAGGGAAGCTCTTTAAATCACTTCAGTTGAAGACTTTTGTTTTTTGCCTTCTTGTAAAGGAATACTAATTATTAAATAATTCATCTGAAAATGTTAGAAATAATAGGTTTGATTATTTCTCTCCATGAAGAAGCTACTAATTTCATCCCTGTGCAAGAGTTTACCATTTTAAGAGCAGTATTATGTTATTGATGCATGGTCAGCTTACATATTGTTGAACAGCATTCTTTTCAAAGCATCATATTTTTCTATTACAAAACAAATATCTGTTCATTGCAGAAACAAATTTAAGTACAGATAGTTTAAAAGGTTAAGATAAAATGATCACAGTCTCAACATCTAGAGACTGCTACTAATTTTTTTGTATATGCTACACATAGTACATATATAATTTATACATTTTGAATCATAGTGAATATGTTTTTTTGGAAACTCATACTTTTCACTAAATATATTCTGCTCACTTTTTAATGACATTAGATATTTTTTCTATAATTCCATGTTAAGGATATATAAATATTCTATTATGTAGGTGTATTAATCCATTCTCATGCTGCTAATAAAGACATATCTGAGACTGGGTAATTTATAAAAGGAAGAGGTTTAATTGACTTACCATTCAGCACGGCTAGGGAGGCCTCAGGAAACTTCTAATCATAGTGGAAGGAGAAGCAAACATGTCCTTCACATGGTGGCAAGAAGGAGAAGAAAGAGTGTCCAGGGAAGGGGGAAGCCCCTTATAAAGCCCTCAGATCTCGTGAGAACTTACTCACTGTCATGACAATAGCATGGGGGTAACTGCCCCCATGATTGAATTATCTCCCACCCAGTCCCTCCTGTGACACATGGGGTATATGGGAACTACAATTCAAGATGAGATTTGGGTGGAGACAAAACCAAACCATATCATTCTGCTCTTGGCCCCTCCCAGATCTCATGTCCTCACATTCTAAAACACAGTCATGCCCTTCCAACAGTCCCTCAAATCTTAACTCATCTTAGCATTAACTCAAAAGTCCAAGTCCAAAGTTGCATCTGAGACAAGGCAAGTCCCTTCTACCTATGAGCCTGTAAAATCACAAACAAGTTAGTTACTTCCTAGATACAATGGAGGTACAGGCATTGATTAAATGCACCCATTCCAAATGGGAGAAAGTGGCCAAAACAAAGGAGTTACACACCCCATGCAAGTCTGAAATCCAAAGGGGCAGTAATTAAATCTTAAAGCGCCAAAATAATCTCCTTTGACTCCATGTCTCATATCCAGGTCATGCTGATGTAAGAGATGGGCTCCCACGGCCACAGTAGCTCTGCCCCTGTGGCTTGGCAAGGTACAACCCACTCCTGGCTGCTTTCATGGCCTGGCATTGAGTGTCTGTGGCTTTTCCAGGTGCAAGGTGCAAGCTGTCAGTGGGTCAGTGGGTCTATCATTCCACACGTCTGGAAGACAGTGGCCATCTTCTCACATTTCCTCTAGGCAGTGCCCCAGTGGGGACTCTGTGTGGGGGTGTCAACCCCACATTTCCCTTCCTCACTGCCCTGGCAGAGTTTCTCCATGAGAGCTCCCCTACTGCAGCAAACTTCTGCCTGGACATCCAGGCCTTTCCATACATCCTCTGAAATCTAGGCAGATGTTCCCAAACCTCAGTTCTTGACTTCTGCACACCTGCAGGCCCAACACCACATGAAAGCTGCCAAGGCTTGGAACTTGCACCCTCTGAAGCCGCAGCTTGAGCTGTGCCTCAGTCCCTCTTAGCCATGGCTGGAGAAGCTGGAACTCAGGGCATCAAGTCCCTAGGCTGCACACAGCATGGGGGTCCTGAACTCAGCTCAGGAAATCATTTTTCCCTCCTAGGCATCTGGGCCTGTGATGGGAGGGGCTGCTGTAAAGGTCTCTGACCTGCCCTGGAGACATTTTCCATATTGTCTTGGTGATTAACATTTAACTTCTTGTTACTTTTGCAAATTTCTGCAGCCACTTGACTTTCTCCCCAGAAAATGGGTTTTCTTTTCTACTGCATCATCAGGCAGTGAATTTGCCAAACTTTTATGCTCTGTCACCTCTTGAATGCTTTGCTGCTTAGGAATTTCTTCCACCATAAACCCTAAATCATGTCTCTCAAGTTCAAAGTTCTACAGATTTCCAGGGCATGGGCAAAATACTGTCAGTCTTTTTGCTAAAGCATAACAAGAGTCACCTTTGCTCCAGTTCCCAACAAATTCCTCATCTCCATCTGAGACCACCTCAGCCTGGACTTTATTGTCCATATCGCTATCAGCATTTTGGTTGAAGCTGTTCAACAAATCTCTGGGAAGTTCCAAACTCTCCCAAATCTTGTCTTCTGAGCCCTCCAAGACTCTGGGAAGTTCTAAAGTTTCTCACGGTCTCCCGTCTTCTTCTGAGCCCTCAAAACTGTTTCAGCCTCTGCCTGTTACCCAGTTCCAAAGTTGCTTCCACATTTTCAGGTATCTTTGTAGCAGTGCCCTGCTCCTGGTACAAATTTACCATATTAGTCTGTTTTCATGCTGCTAATAAAGACATACCAGAGACTGGGTAATTTACAAAAGAAAGAGGTTTAACTGACAAGAGTGGCTGGGGAGGCCTCAGGAAACTTACAATCGTGGCATAAGACACCTCTTCACAGGGTGGCAGGAGACAGAATGGGTGCCAAGTGCTGCGGAAGCCCCTTATGAAACCATCAGATCAGGTGAGAGCTTACTCACTATCACAAGAATAGCACGGGAGTAACTGCCCCCGTGATTCGATTATCTCCCACCAGTTCCCTCCCATGACACACGGGGATTATGGGAGCTACAATTCAAGATGAGATTTCCGTGGGGACACAGTCAAACCATATCGGTAGGTATGCCGTAATTTATTTAGCAATATTCAAGACATATCAATTGAGCACATTTGTTGATAGGTACTCTGCTAGGCTTATAGAAAGTTTGGGTGTGGTGGCTCACATTTTTAATCTTAGCACTTTGAGAGACTGAGGCTGGGTTTAGGAGTGAAAAGACATCACTTGAGTCCAGGAGGTTGAGGCTACAATAAGCTATGATTGCACCACTTCATTCCAGTCTGGGCGGCACAGTGAGAACCTGTCTCTAAAAAGAGTTTACAGTCTTCTGGGGGATAGGGACAGTTGCAAGATAGGGAGTTAAAACTGTGATAGGGAGTGGGTGTTTTAGTTTTCTGTTGCTGCTACAACAAATTACCACAAACTTAGTGGCTTAAAACAACACAACTTTCTTCTCTTCCAGTTCTGGAGACCAAAAGTCCAAAATCAGTTTCACTGGGCAAAAGTCAAGGTCGGCAGGGCTGGTCATTCCTTTTGGAGGTTCTGAGGTGACAGTCAGTTTCCTTGACTTTTCAGGGTCTAGAGCTGCATTCCTGGCATTATTTTTGGCTCCTGGCCCCTTTCTCCATCATAAAGATAGCAGCATAGCATCTTTAAATTTTTGTTTCCTTGATTGTATGCTTTCTTTCAACTGTAATAAGATGTCCCTCTCTCTCACTCTTTAAGAACACTTGTCATTACATTTAGGTTTCACTTGAAAAAGCCAGGATCATCTCCCTATTTCAAGATTTTGCCAAAAAGCAAAATCCCTTTTGTCTTATAAAGTAAAATTCACAGGTTTCAGGGTTTAGGATTTGGATACCCTTGACAGCTCTAACTCAGCAGTGGGTAAAGAGAGCTAGTGGGGGCCCATGGAAAGAAACCCACACCCCAGGGTCAGGGAGGCTGGATGCAGTGATAGATAATTGTAGATGTTTACACCAAATATTTACACTTTGAGATATGGTAAAAAAAAAAAAAAAAAAAAAGAATACTTTGGTGATGTTAGAGAGAGTGACTGGGCACCTACTTTAGATATGGTCCTAGGGAAGATCATCTGAAAAAATGAGGTTTGAACTGGGATTTGAAGAAGTCAGGAGAAGATCCCTGTCAAGAAATCCCATTTGTGAAAGGCAGAGCAAGGATGCCACTGAGCCCCAGAGGAGCCAGAGAGGAGGGTGAAGTGACATGAGATTAGAGAGATCAGCAGATTCCTTCAGGTTTTTCTTCTAAGCATAATGAGAAGTCACTGAAGTATAGTAAGCCAGAGGGTGACTTGGGTGGATTTGCTTTTAATACTAGATGAATGTTTAAGTGCATGCAGTTGTCTGGTAAAGAGATGCTGTTGATCAGAAGTAAGGTAGCGCAGTGGGGATGGAAAAAGTTGTTACAGGAAAGGAGTCTGGATCCAGACCCCAAGAGAAGGTTCTTGTATCTTATGCAAAAAAGAATTCAGGGAGAATCCATAGAGTAAAGTGAAAGCAAGTTTATTAAGAAAGTAAAGGAATAAGAGAATGGCTACTCCATAGACAGAGCTGCCCTGAGGGCTGCTGGTTTCCCATTTGTATGGTTATTTTTAATTATATGCTAAACAAGGGGTGTTGTTGAGGCATTCATGCCTCACCTTTTAGACCATATAGGGCAACTTCCTGATGTTGCCAAGGCATCTGTAAACTGTCATGGCGCTGGTGGGATTGTGGCTGTGAGGGCAACCAGAGGTCCCTCTCTCATCATCTTGGTTTGTGGTTTTTAGCTGGCTTCTTTACTGCAAATTGTTTTATTAGCAAGGTCTTTATAACCTGTATTTTATGCCCACCTCCTCTCTCATCCTATGACTTAGAATGCCTTAACCATCTGGAAATGCAGCCCAGTAGGTCTCAGCCTCATTTTACCAGCTCCTATTCAAGATACGGTTGCTCTGGTTCACATGCCCCTGACACTGCTATACTGAAAACAAAAATATTTTGGAGGTAGAATCAATAGGACTTGTGATTAACTGGATATGGATGATGGGGTCTTTGAGCATAGAGAGAGAAGGAAGTGAGGGATAGAAGATTGAAGTTCATCTGTATAGATGGTGGTATAGATGGTGGATAGATGATGAGAAAGGAAACATAAGAAGGAAATCAAGTTTGGGGTGTATGTTGCAGTGAGGAATGAAGAGGTCAGCTTTGGAATGTGGAGATTGCTGTGGAGCATGCCAGTTGGCAGGTCTGGTATGAAGTGAATCTCAGGTTTAGGAGAAAGGGCTGACTTTGGGAGCACTGATGTCTAGATGACAATAAGACCATGCAGCAGAATGAGGTAGATCCGAGAAAGGGTTTGGAGTGAGAAGATGAGGCCCAGACTGAACCTGAGTAAGAAGAATAAACACCTAAAGCCCCTGACCAGAAGACCAAGACATAGGAGGAAAAGCAGGAATGTCTGGTGTCACAAAAGGGAAGAGAACCATTAGAAAAGGAGAGGGCATTCAGCCACATCACATAGGAAGAGGACTGAAAAGCTTCCCCTGGATTTAGAAACTAGGAGGGTGTGTTAGTCACTTTTGGCAAGAGCAATTTCAGTGGAGTGGTTCAGACAGAAGCCAGATTAAATGGACTGAGGAGTGAATCAAGTGACTGGGGAAGTGTAACAGTGAGAATTGCTATAGACAGCTCTCTCAAGAAGTCCAGCCATAATTAAGATTTTGGTGGGAATGTAAATTGATACCAACTCCTAGGAGAGAATTTGCCAATATTCACTAACATTTAAAATGTTCATACTCTTTGATCCCAGTAGTTCAATTTCTAGACCTGTGCCATAATACTTAAAAAGTATGGGCTGGGTGCAGTGGCTTACACCTGTAATCCCAGTACTTTGGGAGGCCAAGGTGGGTGGATCACCTGAGGTCAGGAGTTTGAGACCAGCTTGGCCAACATGGTGAAACCCTGTCTCTACGAAAAACACAAAAAATTAGCCAGGTATAGGGGTGCGTGCCTGTAATCCCAGTTACTCAGGAGGCTGAAACAGGAGAATTGCTTGAACCTGGGAGGGGAAGGTTGCAGTGAGCTGAGATCATGCCATTGCATGCCAGTCTGGGCAAAAAGAGCAAAACCCTGTCTCAAAAATAATAATAATAATAATAAGTATGCACATATATATAAAATTTACACCTATGTCCTGAATGGTATTGCCTAGGTTTTCTTCTAAGGTTTTTATGGTTTGGGGTTTTACATTTAAGTCTTTAATCCATCTTGAGTTAATCTTTGTAAAGGTGTGAGGAAGGAGTCCAGTTTCTGTTTTCTGCATATGGCTAGCCAGTTTTTCCAGCACCATTTATTAAATAGGGAATCCCTTCCCCATTGCTTGTTTTGGTCAGGTTTGTCAAAGATCAGATGGTTGTAGATGTGTGGTGTTATTTCTGAGGTCTCTGTTCTTTTCCATTGGTCTATATATCTGTTTTGGCACTAGTACCATGCTGTTTTGGTTACTGTAGCCTTGTAGTATGGTTTGAAGTCAGACACAGGGAGGGGAACATCACACACCGGGGTCTGTTGGGGAGTGGGAGGCAAGGGGAGGGAAAGCATTAGGACAAATATCTAATACATGTGAGGCTTAAAATCTAGATGACAGGTTGTTAGGTGCAAAAAACCATCATGGCACATGTACACCTATGTAACAAACCTGCACATTTTGCACATATATCCCAGAACTTAAAGTAAATTTTTTTTTTTTTTTCGAGGCGGAGTCTCGCTCTGTCGCCCGGGCTGGAGTGCAGTGGCCGGATCTCAGCTCACTGCAAGCTCGGCCTCCCTGGTTCACGCCATTCTCCTGCCTCAGCCTCCCAGTAGCTGGGACTACAGGCGCCCGCCACCTCGCCCGGCTAGTTTTTTGTATTTTTAGTAGAGACGGGGTTTCACCATGTTCTCCTGACCTCGTGATCTGCCCGTCTCGGCCTCCCAAAGTGCTCGGATTACAGGCTTGAGCCACCGCGCCCGGCCTAAATTTTTTTAAAAAGTATATAAATTAATTTAAATTTATATTTTATATAAATTCATTTACATATAAATGAATAACATAATAATATATATGCCATACCTATTCATTTTTTTTCTAATAGCAGAAAGTTAGGAAAATTGAAATGTTCATCAAGAGGAAATAGATTTAATATTGGTACATCAATATAATGAAGCACCATATAACAGTTTAAAAAATAATGTAATTTACATGTAATGACATATAAATATTTAAGAAGCAAATTCCAAAACAGAATGTGTAATTAGTTCACCGAAAAACAAAATCTGAACACCTAATCACTAGACTGTGAATTTAGAAAGCAGGGAGGTAAAAAGAAGAAAAAATCCTCTCTGTTAATGGAAAGAGGAAAGAGAAAGACAGAAGTAGACAGAAAGGGCTGACTTTTTTTTTTTTTTTTTTTTAATGAGAAACTCTCAGGAGGCTTAAGTGTTTCTAGAAGGAAACTATCTAAGGGAACGGTTGGAGTGAAGTGAGAGGCAGAGTCATCTAACAAGCTGGAGGAGAAATGCAGAAACAAAGGATTATTCTTAGCAGGAGAAGGGGTAATTCTACCAGCATAATAAGAGAATAAAAAGACAAAAATATGCATATGATTTAGTTAATAAGAATTGTGTTTATTCTCATTTAGTAGTATTGAGGGTCATTTATAATATCTTTGATTATTTGAAATTTTTATGTTGTTTTAAACTTTTTGTTGTATTAAGCCAGCATTTCTCAAAGTATCACCCAGAAACTCTGTGACCTTTCAGGGGGTCTGCTAGGTCAAAACTATTTCCATAATAATTCTGAGATGTTATTGAATTTATTACTCTCATACTCTCACAGGTCAACAGTGGAGTTTTCCAGAGGCTACACGACATGATTTTGCAACAGATTGAATGCAGATACGAAAACTAAGTTCTCTTCTATTTACTTACTTTTTTAAACATTCAAATAGATATGCAAAAATGTAAAATAATGTGGCTCTTCTCATCAACTGTTTTTCATTTTGGATGAAAAATGAAAAATACATCTTAACTTCATAAAGATGTATTTTTCATTATTGTCTTTAAATGAATTAATATATTCTTGACCTCTCACTTTTAACTTCTAGTGGCAAATAAGGATTGATATAACCCCCAAAAGCAAAAACTATTTTGGTTTCTCAGTAGTTTTTAAGCAATTCCTCAGTGAACATCATCGTGGCTTAATCTTTACACACACCTATGATTATTTCCTTAGAATAATTCTTGGATATTGAATTCGTGTAATCCCCTGATGGGTTCTTCCTGCCTGTTGCACCGACAAAACCGGTTCACTGAGACTGCAGTATTGCAGCAGAGAAAGAGTTTAATTAACGTGGAGCTAGCCAAATGCAAGGGCTGGAGTTATTACTCATATCAGTCTCACCAAGAACTCAGAGGCTAGGGTTTACATGGATAATTTGGTGGGCATGGGAATAGGGAATGGGTGCTGCTGATTGGGTGGGAATGAAATCATAGGGGTGTGGAAAACGGTCCTTATGAGCTGTGTCCGCCTCTGAGTGAGAGCTGTAGAACCAGTTGAGTCATGAGTCACAGGTCTGGGTGGGATCAGTCAGTTGCCAGACTGAAAAAATCTGAAAAACATCTCAGAAGACCAATCTTAGGTTCTACAATAGTGACACTATCTATAGGAGCAAGTGGGGAAGTCACAAATCTTGTGACCTCTGGCCACATGACTCCACTCCTGAGCAGTAAGGGAATACAGAAGCTATGCCTACATTTTAGCAGAATTCACATCCCTCCCACAATCCTAAAGTCATAAACTTTCATTAATTTTACAAAGCCAGCTTTGGTCTCTCAGCAAGGCAGGGGTCAGTTTTAGGGAAGGACTATTATGATCCTTATTTAAATAATTAAACTATATACTAAAATTTTCCCATGATTAGCTTGGTCTATGCCCAGGAATGAGTGAAGAGAGCCAGCCTGTGAAACTAGAAGCAAGAGGGGATGAGTCATGGTAGTGTTCTCTCACTGTCATAATATTTGCAAAGGTGTTTTCATTGATGGGTCAAAAAGCATGCAAAGGTTTGAGGAGACAGGGCAACCAAATGTAATGTGCTATTATAGAGGCCAGGGGAAAACTTCCCCTTTGCCCTTTGCTCTGAAGGTTTGCTGCAAATCAATTGATGAAAGGCAGATTAATAGGAGAAAAGGCATACAAATGTATTAATGTGGTGGAATCACAAAGTGATTTCCCCAATCTTCCAATGGGGTACAGCTTATATACCCCTTTTCATAGGGGAGGGAGGCACTGGGGGATATAGGCAATTCTTTGAGGGGCAGTAAATGACTATTAGGGAGAATGGATGGACTGGGAAACAGTAATTAACTTGTAAAGGATTTTCTTTGAACTTTTCTCTGAGCTCCAGAGGCAGGAATTATCTTGTTAAAAACAAGTCTGTCCAGGTGTGGTTGCATTCTTGTCTTTTTTCTGCAATAGATAATGAGATTTTAGGAAGCAGATAGAAGGCAATGGTGTGCTTTTTTTTTTTTTTTTTTTTTTTTTTTTTTTTTTTTTTTTCCTGTAAGACACCTTTTTGAACAGATGAGGAAACTCCAGAGAGAGTCGCTTCCTGTCCTGGGAGGGGAAGTGGGCTGGGGAAACAACACAAGGTTAGACAGGACCTTGTTTCTGAGGCCTTTCGATTTTCAAAAGCACTTAGCATGCCCAAGCCCCATAGGCTGGGGAATCATTTTCTACACCTCAGCAGCATCCTGGATGGGATCTTGGAGCATAAAAAAGACATTAGGCGAGTCTCACTCTGTTGCCCAGGCTGGAGTGCAATGGTGTGATCTTGGCTCACTATAATCTCTGCCTTCTGAGTTCAAACAATTCTCCTGCCTCAGCCACCCAAGTAGCTGGGATTGCCTGATTAACCTTTTTTTTTTGTATTTCTAGTAGAGACAGGATTTACCATGTTGGCCAGGCTGGTCTCAAACTCCTGACCTCAAGTGATCCGTCTGCCACAGCCTCCCAAAGTGGTGGGACTACAGGCGTGATCCACCATGTCTGACTCAGAATCCAGTTTAAACAGAGTTGATTCAAGTGCAAAGTTTGAAGCCAGGCTTCTTGGGAAGCACAGATTCTAAAGAATGGAAGTCAGTGTTCCAAAGTATAGAAGTTATTACTCATTCACAAAGTTTAGGGAAGTTTAGCAGAATTTCAGCATCTTTCTATGTTAGGCTTAATGTATAGTCACAATGATCTGATTTTTTGAGGTGGTATTTTTCTTTCAGGAAAGGCATGTCAAGCTGAAACAATCGAATGGATCAGAATCCAGTTATAAAGAGGTTTTTTTTTTTTTTTTTTTTTGAGACGGAGTCTCGCTGTGTCACCCAGGCTGGAGTGCAGTGGCGTGATCTCGGCTCACTGCAAGCTCCGCCTCCCGGGTTCACGCCATTCTCCCGCCTCAGCCTCCCGAGTAGCTGGGACTACAGGCGCCCGCCACCACGCCCGGCTAGTTTTTTTGTATTTTTAGTAGAGACGGGGGTTTCACCATGTTAGCCAGGATGGTCTTGATCTCCTGACCTCGTGATCCACCCGCCTCGGCCTCCCAAAGTGCTGGGATTACAGGCTTGAGCCACCGCGCCCGGCCTATAAAGAGTTTATTAAAGTGAAAAGCTGGGAACGGCTATTTAAAAGACACAGACTCCAGAGAAATGGTGTCAGTGCTGAAGTTAAAAGTTCTTGCATATATAGGCAGAAAATAGAGTAGGATTATATATAATATTTTCTATACAAGGCTGCTTTATGAGTTATAAGCATTTAATTAGTTATAGTTCATTTTGTTTTCCGTATAGCATGTTTTCATTTCCTTTCCAATTTAAAAGAGTATATTTAATATTCCATCTGAAGACAATGTGATAACCATAAAGCCTTTTTGTGAGAAAGATAAAAGGAAGTTAATCTATAATAAAGATCAACAGGGAAGAGGGAAGGGGTCTTCCTTAGTGCCCTTCAGTAATATATAACATTTTAGAAAACAATGTAGTTGAGGAAGGCTGATCTATAATCAGAGCAAGAAAGGCTACAGCTGCCTGTCACGTGACTCAGGCCCCATAACCTCACATTTCTTTAAGGTTCAAAGTAATTTAGAGTTTCAACAGCTTAGATTTCCAATTACCTATTTTCAGAGGTATATTTAACATTTCACACTGAGATTCTCATAGTTATCAGGTCTTTTGCACCATCTGGTCTGAGTGAGGTATTGAACAATAAAGGAGGCAGTTATTCTGTAACAAAGATCAGTAATTGTAAGTGGATAAAGGTCTGGTCTCTTCTAGTCATTTACAGAACAAGAACAATGAGGAAGAGAGAGTTAATCTATAATCTAATTGCAAACATGCTTCATGATTCAGTCTCCAGAGCTTAATTTCCCCCTTGGCATGATAAATTTAGAGGGTCCTGAGATTTTATTTTTCTTTTATATTATCAATGTTAGTTCATTAATTTTAACAACTACACTATACTCATGGAAGATGTTAATAGTAGGGGAAACTGGGTGCAGGGTATATAGGAACTTACTACACTAGCTTTTCAATCTTTCAAGAAATCATGAACTATTCTAAAAAATAAAGTATATTTTTTAAAATGTCCTAGGACTATCGTTAACATGTTACCATAAACTTGGTGGCCTAAAACAATAGAAATTTATTCTCTCACAGTTCTGGAGGTCAGGAGTCCAAAATCAAGGTGTTGGCAAGGCCACACGCCCTCTGAAGGCTAGGGGTGTAAAAGTTCTTTCCCTTTGACTTTTCCAGCTTTGGGTGATTCCAGGCATTCTTTGGCATGTGGCTGTGCCACTCCTATCCCTTCCTTGCCTTCCATGGCCTTTTCTTTTGTCTGTGTCTTCTCTCCTTTCTTTCTTTTGTTTTCTTTTCTTTCTTTCTATTTTTTTTTTTTTTTTTGAGACAGTGTCTCACTCTGTTGCCCAGACTGGAGTGCAATGGCGTGATCTCAGCTCACTGCAGCCTCTGCCTCCTGGGTTCAAGCAATTCTCCTGCCTCAGCCTCCAAGTAGCTGAGACTACAGATGCCCACCACAATACCCAGCTAATTTTTGTATTTTTAGTAGAGATGGGGTTTCTCCATGTTGGCCAGGCTGGTCTCAAACTCCTGGCCTCAAGTGACCTGCCTGCATTGGTCTCCCAAAGTGCTGGGATTACAGGCATGAGCCACGATGCCCAGCCCTCTTCTTATAAGGACACTTGTCACTGGATTTACGGCACACCCAATTAATCCAGGATGGCCTCATCTTGTTGAGATCTTTAATTTAATGACATTTGTGAAAACCCACTTTCCAAAGAAGTCACACTCATAGGTTCTGGGGATTAGGACTTCAACAGATCATTTTGGGGGCAATCAGTCAATACACAACCTAAAGCAATAATAGTAATTAAAAAGACCATACCAGTCAATATATCAGGCATGATTTTGCCTATAACGCTCAGGAACAAGACAGATTTGTTTACATTTCTAAGTTAAATTGAATATGGCCCAGGCTCTAACCTGAAATGGTTGGTGGGAAGTCTGAATCTCAGCCTTTTTTCAGGGTCTTGGCAAGTGGAAAGGGGATAATGCTCAAGCTCTGAGGGGCCACACCTTTAACTTGCAGTATTCATTGTGTTTCCACTTGCTTTTTCCTCAACACGCTAGTGTTGTGGGCCACTGGTCCTTCCTGACATGGACAAGCCTAATCTGCCACTATTCAGTTTCCCTGCCCTTTGCCCCCTATCCTAGCACCTCTGGAGTACCGTGTTTGATTAGTCCTGTCTTTGGTATATCTAAAGAACAAAGAGAAGGTTAGAGCGTTTATAAAAAGGAGAAATATTACATACCACTACTCAAGAAAGTTCATTGACTCAAGTAATGTTTTGGGGAGCTGGCAAACTCTTTGGTGAGTGATGGTGGTGGTTTGTAAAGCTAGTCTTAGAGGTGCAGCAGATTGTTTCAGTAGCCTTTAGATAAAACTGATTTCAGGTTACAGCAGGCAGTCTCAGCAGCCAAGCTTGCAGAGAATTACATTCTTGGAGCAATGGTATGTGCCCTGACTGCTACTCTTGACTCTGTTTTACTTGGGTGTGACAAGAATGACCCAGTTTGTAAGGTCAACTTTCACAGTGGCTACAGTCTCAAGCAAACTTTTCAGACTACCATCAGGTAAGCCACTTCACAGTCAGAGCTGCATGAGGGCATTCATGGGCCCTAGGTGTTACTGGAAAGGTGTCCTTATCCAGACCCCAAGAGAAGTTCTTGAACTTTGTGCAAAAAAAAAAAATTTCAAGGTGAGCCCATAAAGTGAAAGCAAGTTTATTAAGAAGGTAAAGGAGTAAAAAATGGCTACTGTATAGACAGAGCAGTGGCATGGGCTACTCAACTGAGTATACTTATAGTTATTTCTTTATTATATGCTAAATAAGAAGTGGATTATTCATGAATTTTCCAGGAAAGGGGTGGGCAATTCCTAGAACTGAAGATTCCTCTCCCTTTTAGACCATATAAGGTAACTTCCCTAGGTTGCCATGGTATTTGTAAACTGTCATGGCCCTGGTGGGAGTATCTCTCAGCATGCTAATGTATTATAATTATATTATAATTAGCATATAATGAGCAGTGAAGATGACCAGAGGTCACTTTGTCACCATCTTGGTTGTGGCTGGCTTCTTTACCGCATCCTGTTTTATCAGTAGGGTTTTTATGAGCTGTATCTTGTGCCAACCTCCTGTCTCACCCTGACTAAGAAGGCCTAACCTCCTGGGAATGTAGCCCAGTAGTTTTCAGCCTTATTTCACTCAGCCCTTATTCAAAATGGAGTTGCTCTGGTTCACACACCTCTGACATAGGCACTTATGCTTTTGTGGGCTCTGTCCGCTATAAAAGATATTACAATTATTTTTTACAATTGCATTATTATAAAGATATATGTAATCTAAACTGTTCATTGTTATATATCCATTTTTTTCTTCTAATTTAAAAATAATCAAAGTTAAAACATTTTCTTGGGCCCAGGTTCCCAGTACTAGCTTCCATATTCCTTAGAATGAATTTAGTTAGATTAATGAGCTTAAAATTCTAAAACTATTAACTCTCCCCTGGCATCAAAATTAATTCAGAATTTTGAGTCCTTTTAACTTTGTCGGGAGGCCTATGCAAAATATATCTCATGTGTTTGTGATCAGGCTGTGCCCAAAACACTAAAGAGTTAATTTTTCAAAAAATTTTTTTCTTGCCTCTTTAGACTTTGTACCATTCCACTAAGGGGCACTGGTGGAAACAAAGGTGATGGGCACCCTGCCAGCCCTAAACATCTCTTAGTATGATGAGGAGTGCATCAGTCACAGTGGGAAGGAAGAAGTGACAAGGCAAAAGCTCAGCAACATGTGTTTAGTGAGGGGAGGAGACTTCAAACCAGCAATGAAAAGTACTTTCAGTTATTTTGTTGGTAGCTTCCTTGTTTGCTCAGGGTTGCTAAATACATCTAAAAAGGAATCAACCAAACATATGGAAGCTAGAAACTTGGACTGGTTATCTACCCTAACAAACTCCCAGGTTAGGAGTTCTAGTGAGAAAAAGGACAGTTTTCAAGAATAGACGGGTTCTGTGTTATTATTATGAGAATAATAGTTTAAATGTTTCTAGATCATTAGTTGTTTCTATTTTTTATCAATTTCTTCTAGTTTTGAAGACAACTTTCTCAAGTCTCTCTAACATTATTATGTAAGTATTTTAAAATTATCTTCTGTCTAGTCTTTCATTTTCTTAGTATTTTTTTTTCAGATGTTGAATTTGGAGGTTCTTTATGTGGTTGGCATCCTAAATCATGGGATTTTGGTAGACAGAGAGTGTCTTGCACCACATTTTATAAGCAGAGCCTGAACAATACCCATTTAATATTTTAAGAGAAGAGGCATTCCCCATTTTAATAATTGAATGTACTTGTAGCAAAAAAAGTGGATTTACATTGAAACACACATTTTCAATGAAAACATAAGCCAATTCTTTGTGTTCAAAACTGCCCAGAAATAGAGACCATGTAGGCTAAATTTGTAGATTCCATATTTTTTGTGTTAAAAAAGGAAGCACTTTAAAATATTCCAATTATATTCATTAGTGATTAATGATTGTACTTAAATAGTGACGAGCTTTGTCAAGTTGAAGGGAAGAAGGCTTGTGGTATTTTGCCAACTTCATGCTTGGATGGCTCAGCACAATCGACATTTTAATTAGTAACCTGGATGAAAGTATAAAAAGCAAGTTTGTCAAATTTGTGGATGACAAGCTGAAAGATTCCAGATTTAGGGATAAAAAAATGTATTGAGTGACTGGAACTAGGGATGAATTAGAAAAAAAGAGATAGGCCAGGCGCTGTGGGTCACGCCTGTAATCTCAGCACTTTGCACTTTGGGAGGCCTAGGAGGGAGGATCATGAGGTCAAGAGATCGAGACCATCCTGGCCAACATGGTGAAACCCCATCTCTACTAAATATACAAAAATTAGCTGGACGTGGTGGCACCTGTCTGTAATCCCAGCTACTTGGGAGGCTGAGGCAGGAGAATCGCTTGAACCCAGGAGGCTGAGATTGCAGTGAGCCGAGATCGTGCCACTGCACTCCAGCCTGGCGACAGAGCGAGATTCCATCTCAAAAAAAAAAAAAGAGATAAAGGCAAATTGTTATATATGAGCCTAAAAATTCAGTTTACCTCTTTGAAAAGTGGAGAAATAAGGCAAAACAACACAGGTGTACAGATGAAGAATTTGTTAGCTGGTAGTTAAATATTAGTTTGACAATGACCTGTGACTACTATAAAATGGTCCATTAGCATTTTATTTAAGTATAATGGAGCAGATATCCTAACTGTGCTGGCAAGACCTGAGTAGGAGCACCGTGTTTAGTTGTGGCTACCATACTTTGAGAGGAATATAGACCATGCCTCTTAAATAACCACTGAAGAAAGTAGGAATTCTTCTGAAGCAGAAAAAAAAAAATCACCAGAAATAAAAGAGCTCCTTGGAAATATATAAGATACTGTCGTAGAAGAGGGATTAGATTTACCCTATAAAATATTTCAAGGTTTGGAATCAGGACGAGTTGATATATACTACAGGGAAATCCATTTTTATTTTTATTATTTATTTATTTATTTATTTTGAGACGGAATCTTGCTCTGTCGCCCAGGCTGGAGTGCAGTGGTGCGATCTCGGCTCACTGCAACCTCTGCCTCCTGGGTTCAAGAGATTCTCCTGCCTCAGCCTCCTGAGTAGCTGGGACTACAGGCTCATGCCACCACGCCCGGCTAATTTTTGTATTTTTGGTAGAGACAGGGTTTCGCCATGTTGGCCAGGATGGTCTCGATCTCCTGAGCTTGTGATCCACCTGCCTCGACCTCCCAAAGTGCTGGGATTACAGGTGTGAGCCACCGTGCCTGGCTGGAAACCAATTTTTAAATCAGTGTGTGAAAGTATGGATAGTACTGGCCAGGCGCGGTGGCTCACACCTGTAATCCCAGCACTTTGGGAAGCTGAGGCAGGTGGATCATGAGGTCAGGAGTTCAAGACCGGCCTGACCAAGATGGTGAAACCCCGTCTCTACCAAAAATATAAAAATTAGCTGGGAGTGGTGGCAGGTGCCTGTAATCCCAGCTACTCAGGAGGCTGAGGCAGAAGAATCGCTTGAATCCTGGAGGGGCAGAGGTTGCAGTGAGCTGAGATAACACTGCACTTCAGCCTGGGTGACAGAGTGAGACTCTATCTCAAAAAAAAAAAAAAAAAAAGTATGGATAGTACTGTCTGGAGATAAAATAAATTGCCTGACAAGGTACTAAGCTTCCCCCTTTATGTATGGAAGTGTTTACTCATGAGATAAACGTCTATTAACATCTTTTGGGTAGAGGATTTTGAAGCATCAGATGCACACTTGTTCCTTTCAACCCATTTATTAATTACACGACATCAAATTTTAAACAAAGAAATAGGTAACAAAATAGAGGTCGTGTAGAATAAACTCCTTGAAAAGAATGAAAAAGGATAGATAGGTTAAGTAAAGAAATTTTGTTTTTAAAGGAAATCTGGGTGTTTGAAAAGAAATGATCCAGTGGAGAGAGAAAAAGCAACAGGTAATTTGGGAACTAGGCTGTGTGGGAGATGGGAGGCACAATTTTGAAGAAACACATTACTAACTTTTTTTGTTGTTGTTGTTTTTGAGATAGAATTTCGCTTGTCTCCTAGGCTAGAGTGCAATGGTGCGATCACAGCTCACTGCAACCTCTCCCTCTGAGGTTCAAGTGATTGTCCTTCCTCAGCCTCCCAAGTAGCTGGGATTACAGGCCTCTGCCAGCTAATTTTTGTATTTTTAGTAGAGACGGGGTTCGCCATGTTGGCCAGGCTGGTCTCGAATTCCTGCTCTCAGGTGATCCACCCGCCTCGGCCTCCCAAAGTGCTTAGATTACAGGCGTGAGCCACCGCGCCTGGCCAAAACATGTTTGTGAGAATGGCTAAATATGAACGTTTACTGATTTTCCTTCTCTCCCAGTTGGCCATATTTTTTTCTTCATAAATTATTTGAAGGGGCTGAGGGTAGGCAGATTAATGGTAGAGAGAAATAAAAAACAGCCCCCACTGCTTGACACAACTGCTGCAACACCCAAATCTTTCATAGTTATGCGAATTTCTTTAGTATGACTTTCAGCGTAATTTAGTCTCGCTTCTTGTATTGATCCTCTTATATCAGCTCAGCTCTACTGCTGTCATAATTCAAGCATTTGCCCCTTCTGAAGTTCTTCCCTAAAGAACTGAGTTGTAGATTCTAATATAGTGATCTGATTTTCATGTTTTTTTTTTTTTGAGACGGAGTCTTGCTCTGTCGCCCGGGCTGGAGTGCAGGGGCGTGATCTCGGCTCACTGCAAGCTCCGCCTCCCAGGTTCACGCCATTCTCCTGCCTCAGCCTCCCAAGTAGCTGGGACTACAGGCACTGCCACCACGCCCGGCTAATTTTTTGTATTTTTTAGTAGAGACGGGGTTTCACCGTGTTAGTCAGGATGGTCTCGATCTCCCGACCCTGTGATCCACCTGCCTCCGCCTCCCAAAGTGCTGGGATTGCAGGCGTGAGCCACCGCGCTTCGCCATGATTTTCATGTTTAAGTGAAGCTATCTTTCCAGAATTCAAAGCATGTTAAAATTGTTTTGGGAATTCAAATTGGATGCAAAACAAAAGTAAAATTCTGTAATGAAACATCATCTCAGAGTGTACATTCTGAAGGCATGTGGCTATCAGACTTCATGAAAACACATCTGTGAACCTAGAGAGAAATTATTTTATGTACAAATCTATAATATTTCTTAAAATAAAGGGTCTTGAACTTTACCATGAGTAAAAATCGCTTGGAGAGTTTGTTAAAACAGATTCCTAGACCTCACCCCCAGAGATTGATTCAGTCGGTCTCAGATAGGAGTCATGAAGTTTCATTTCTAACATGCTACAGGTGATGCTAAATGTAGCCAGTCTGTGGACTGTACTTCTGGGTAGCACTGTCTTAAAATCCACTGCAAGGAATGATATCTCTAGCATTATCTAGTACTAGCTAGTTAAAAAATAAATTACTAGGTCCCTTCCTGGAGCGACTGAATTTTAATCTGTCATTTTCTTACTGCTTCTATGATTGTTGGCACATTCACGTGCTATCTGCATTATAATTTACTTAATAGTACTTAAATTGTCTTTATTTAAATATTATGAAATAAAACTTTAGTAAAAACAGAAAACTATTACTTGTCATATGTAGAAGTATAAATTTCAAATCGAATGTAATAAAAAACCCATAAAATTCTTGCTAATATTGTTTCTGAAGTTCTGAGCCTAAAGCCTATTCTCATTTTGTTAACAAGAGGGATAAAAAGATGTTAGCACAAAAATTGAGATATTTTCCTTTATTTAATTATAAGGCTCAAAAAAGAATGGAAAAGAATGTCCTTTACTAAGTGACTCAGATGCCATTTAGTGGTAAGCCTACATATGACCTAAAATAATCCCACTTACTACTAGCTGTGCTTCCACTACATTTTGGGAAATAAGATTTAAAGGAAACATCTCCCCTTCTCTATTTTTTCATTCCATTACACTATTCATTAAAGAGTTATTCAGAAAGTGCCTACTCTATGCCAGACCCTGTTGTACACTAACTAGTCATACTCAGCATAATCTGTCTCATCTTCCCCTAAGTAGCAGTTACTAAATAGGGGTTATAATAAAAACCAACTGCTGAGATTGTAATAATCCCATGAAGAGATGATGAGAGCTCATTGCAGATTCTTCTTAATCCCTGACATCTTCTTATTAACATGTTATTATTTATGCAGAAAAAGTTTGCATAGCTGTGATGATGGATGACTACACGTGTGTCTTCCATACAGTAAAGTGTGGGAGAAAGTGGCCGTAATCACACAGCCATAAAGCACACAGACTATGAGTTTTTAGATCTTTGCAGAGAATAAAAAACAGGGCAAAGTTCATTTTATCAATCCAGATATACCTCATGAAATCAGTATAAAAGTCAATTTGAGGCCATCGATATTCAAAATAATTTCTTTTTAGAGTATGTACAGAGAAAAGGGAAAGCTTCCAAAAGAATTTTTTTCTCTATTTTTTACTTCACAAATAAAATTTGTATCTTAATGCTTTTTAAAATTTAATAGATAACTCGTGTTCAGTTTTCATTTAATTTCCAAATATGGAAATTAATAGATTTCCATATTTCTGAAAGGCACAGTAAGAGCTACAAGTTAGTATCAAGTGCTAAAATGTAGATTAAAATACTTATATTTCTAATAAAATATTTAGTTGCCTCAATGCCATCTAATTTCTTTTATTCAAACTTTTTTCAGGTTTGGGTCTGTTGCTTCTTGAAAGTTCATCTTTTCAAATTTACTCTGTATCTCACTTTCTGCTGACTTTGCTATGCGGTTTCAGATAATGGCTATTATTCCTTCTAAGTTCTCATATAGTAATATAACCCATTAACCAAAAAAGTGCTCACACTGTACTTTTATTGTTTGGGCTAAATTTGATACGGACAAGTTAAGAAAATAAAAACAGTGTGGGTATTAGGCAGCAAGTAAAAAGAGTAAGTTAGAGCCATATCTGATCTGGAAGGCTGTACTATTAAAGGCAAAAAGCAGGTTGCAGTAGATGTATGATTATAATAATAATATGCAGAAAAGATCCTTTCCCAAATGAGCATATGTTCTAAATATAAGCAGGAAGAAAGGGACAGAAGGATAAACATCAGTCTGTTAACCTTATTTAGCTTGGTTGTTGGTGACAGTAGGGAAGGCTGAGGTTAAAAATGGGGACAGACAGCCGGTATTAATATATCTATTTTTTTCTTTATATTGTATTGTTTTACCTTTGACATATCTTCTTTAAAGGGAATTTATAAATAAAACTTTAAAATGTAATCCTATTAATGGAGTTTTCAATTAATAAGCCTTTGTAGAGAAATTAAGCCTGAAATTTTAGGGCAGAGATTCTGTACTGTTTCTGGTGGGTAAAAGGGTATATACTTCATAAAATCAAATTGCATCTTAGAAGGGTAACAAATAATCCACGAAGAACATGAATGTGAAAATGGCTTCCATCAGAAATACATCATACCTTAAGGCACTGTTATGAACAAGAATAATAATTATTTCCCTTTAAAAGTGGTTTCTGTTAACAAGAGACATAAAAATTGAAATATGTAGCAAAATTCAAACTTTTTACTTGTATTAATTAATAAAAAATACTGCAGTGTCATGGAGGGAGACTAATATTTACCCAAAGAAGAACCTTCAATAAAGCTTTTAATACTCACGGATTTTATATTAAAAAAAAGTCAAAGCAACAGAGATATAAATATCCTTTTATAAAACGACTTTTCTTCTTGAAAAACAGTCACTTACACGCTTTTATTTTGAAGTACATTTAAAGATGGTGATCTAGAAACCACAAGTATTTCCGGGTAAGGCTGAAGACCCATTTGTTTATTATCTTTCAACTTTTGAACAATAACTTTGGCAAATTCTTCTCCTTGGATGTCAGTAGTATCTAGTAATTGTCTGACTTTTGAGGTCCTTGTAGGTTTGGTACTAATAAGTTCATAGTCCTCTTTCATGATCAAGTCCCTGGACAGAAGGGCATCTAGTGACTGGTTAAGGCAGGCTTCTGTCATTTGGTTCACAATGTCTTCCCTTTTGCTCTGGATCCACTGCTGGGCTATACCAGGCTGCAGACGTTCTGAAAAAGAGCAAGGAATGAATAATTTAAAAGATGAGGACAGATACATAGCAATAAGTAAAATTCCATGAAAAATCAATAAAGCATAAAACCTAATTTTCCTATGATTGTGCCAATATGGAACACCAGTATTTGGGAGAATGCTATGATTTTTCAGGAAACACTCAGAGATTTGGGCTATCTCCCCCTCACTCCCCAGAAAAGGCACTGCCTTTTTATATGGTATAAATCATGGGGTAAAAACCACTTTATGTCATCATTCCCATCTTCTGGCATTTGTTCAGTTTTGTTTAATGTCCATTTTGTTTCAAATATAAAAGATACCTGCAAATTTGTTAATTAGTAATATGTTAATACCTCCTCTTAGTACTGCCTCCCTATTTAGATGTTCACAGAATACCATTTGGGCCATGTCATCATTCCCATCTCCTGGGATTTATTTTCCTACTTAAGAAGGTATGTATTTATCATATTGAGGAAATAAAGACAAATAAATCTCACTGTATGGTAAACCCACTGAACATAGATAGGTAAGCTAAATTGCATCACTTACAAGGTGTTTCACAGTAAATATTTACCTGAGTTTCCTGCAGTTGAGAGTGGATTTATTATTGCTGAAGAGCATGGAATGGTCTTGTGATCACAGAATGCAGCCCTTTGAGACGCAGAAATGGTGCTATCCCAACTGTGATTTCCAGGACAGCGATGCAGCGTCATAAAAGAACAATGTTGAGTTTTTCCTACAAAATACAACATCTTCATTAGAGGTGGAATACGCCTTAGAAATTCCTATTGGCTAACATGTCAACATCTGAGCAGACAGAAGGTAGGCTCCAATGTCTTTAGTTTCCACTAATATTAAGGCTAGTTCAGAAACCTAATTCTGCAAGTAGATATTTCTTAAAACAAAAAAGGGTTTATATGGAATGCTTTCATTACAATTTCTGTCAGCAATTGTCTGTCCTATGTATATTATAAATCATAGAATTTTACTTCTTCACATAGTCCCATATTTTTCCTGTGTCTTCTTACTCCTTCTGAAGTTTAAGTATGTTCTCTAAATCTATATATGATGTCTGTCTTTCTACTTTCTCTTCTGGGAATCCCACTCAGCCTCAGGGACTTAATCATCCCCTCTATTCCCCAATCCACACAATTACATTTTCTGTCTTCAATGAACTTTTGCCTTATATATTCCCTCCCTCCCTCCCTCCCTTCCCTCCTTCCCTCCTTCCCTCCCTCCCTCCTTCGCTTCCCTTCTCTTCCTTCCATTTCCTTCCTTCCTCCTCCCTTCCCTCCTTCCCTCCTTCCCTCCCTACCTCTCTCCCTCCCTCCCCCCCCTTTTTTATTTTTTGGAGTTTGTCACCCAGGCTGGAGTGCAATGGTTGCGATCTCAGCTCACTGCAACCTCCACCTCCCAGGTTTAAGAGATTCTCCTGCCTCAGCCTCTCAAGTAGCTGGGATTACAGTTCCATGCTACCACAACTGGCTAATTTCTGTATTTTTAGTAGAGATGGGATTTCACTATGTTGGCCAGGCTGGTCTCGAACTCCTGACCTCAGGTGATCCACCCGTCTCAGCCTACCAAAGTTCTAAGATTACAGTTGTGAGCCAACACACCCAGCAGTGAACCTTAATCTTATATTTTCAAAAGCCCTCTGGACATCAGCCCTTTGTGTGCTCCTAGTACCTCAAATTAAAAACAAAAAACAAAAAACATTGAAAGTGTAATGTTTCTTTTTTTTTTTTGAGACGGAGTCTCGCTCTGCCGCCCAGGCTGGAGTGCAGTGGCTGGATCTCAGCTCACTGCAACCCCTGCCTCCTGGGTTCAAGCGTTTCTTGTGCCTCAGCCTCCCAAGGAGCTGGAATTACAGGTGTGCACCATCATACCCACTAATTTTTTTGTATTTTTAGTAGAGATGGGGTTTTGCCATGTTGGCCAGGCTGGTCTCGGACTCCTGGCCTCAAGTTATTTGCCCACCTTGGCCTCGCAAAATTCTGGGATTACATGTGTGAGCCACGGCACGCAGCATATTTTAACTTCTATTTCTTTTAATGGCACCAACATTCTCCCAGTCCCTAGGCTTAACAATTTATTTGGCTTTACCGCTTTTTTCTCTCATCGCTCCTCTAAGTGAAAAGTTACAAAGTCCTATCATCTAGTTGTCTATAACATCTCATATACCACCCCTCCTTTCTTTCGCTCTGTATCGGTTCTTAATAATCTCTCATGGGTACTACAGTAATAGTCTCCTAACTGATCTTGCCATCTCAAGTTTCCTTTTCCTTTCAAAATATCCTACACATTCCAGCCAGAATGAATCTTCCCAAAGTAAAAAATTTTATGTCACTCCCTTGCTCAAAAAATTGCAATAGTTGCTTCCTACTCAAGTAAAAAAGTCCAAATAGTTTAGCTGAAGGTTAGAATTCCTGATGATATGACTCTAATCTACTTAGCTTTTATCTTCTTTCATTCATCTTCTTTACTAGCTAAACCAAATTACTCACTGTTCTCTGTATTTTCTTGCTTCTGTACCTGTATGTTGTTCCTTTTCCCTGGAATGCCTATCCTTTGTTATTACAGATCCAGCCTTCAGCCAGAAATAATTTCATGATGACAACATGGTAGAGTAGAGTGACATGATAATATTTATCAAAAGTCTTAGATGTGCCAGCTACTAGCTATGTGATCCAGAGTCCTTAAATCTGTAAAATAAGGACATTTCTCTCACAAGGTTGTTGTGCAAGTCCTTTGTACAGTGTTACTCTTCCCATACTACCATAGCTCTAGATCTATGTTTCTCTTATATCACTTTCCATCTCATATAATAGTTATTTAGAAACACTTCTCCTTTTTCTTATAAGAGATTTTTTTTTGCGGACATTTTCTGGCAGTGTCTAACATAATGCCTTTTTTTAAAAATTTATTTTTTGACATAAAGTCTTACTCTGTCACCCAGGATGGAGTGCGGTGGTGCAATCTCGGCTCACTGCAACCTCCCTCCTGGGTTCAAGCAATCTTTCCGTGTCAGCCTCCAAAGTAGCTGAGACTATGGGTACCCACCACTATGACTGGATAATTTTTGTATTTTTAGTAGAGATGGGATTTCACCATGTTAGCCAGGCTGGTCTTGAACTGCTGACCTCAGGTGATCTGCCCACCTTGGCCACCCAACATGCTGGGATTATAGAGGTGTGAACCACTGCACCTGGCCAAACATAATGCCTTAAAACTTAAATGTATTTGTTGAATATCACACTACTATTTTTTCATATCTTTAGATATGAAACTTTAAACTCTGTCACTTTAAAACATGAGTTATAAATGCAAATTAAAGTTCCACAGAAATCATGACTGCTTGCCAGAAATATGATCTTGAAAGAAAATGGAAGACTTGCAAGTAAATAATGATTGGAAAATTTACATACTAGATAAAAAATCATCGTCTTGAGGAACTGGCAGGGACCTTGAAGTTTCGTGAGAACCATTATTTTCATGGAGCTGAGAGGATCCACATGATTCCTAAAGTAAATAGAAAATAAAGGGTTTAGGTTAATAAAAATTATAGAGCTTTAATTTCTAAATAGTTCTTGTTTGTGGCTTATCACAAATGAAGATAAAAACTACTAATTTTTTTTTTTTTGAGGCAGGGTCTCACTCTGTTGCCCAGTCTGGAGTGCAGTGGCACAACCTAGGCTTACTGCAGCCCTGCCCTCCTGAACTCAGGTGAACCTCCCATCTCAGCCTCCTGAATAGCTGGGATTATAGGTACACACCACCACACCATGCTAAATTTTGTATTCTTTGTAGAAATGGGGTTTCACTACGTTGCCCAGGTTGGTCTTAAACTCCTGCAATCAAGTGATCCACCAGCCTTGGCCACATAAAGTGCTGGGATTACAGGTGTGAGCCATTGTGCCCAGCCTACAAAAGTACTAAAAATTATACTTTACAAAATTAAAGAAACACATACATCTCTAAAATAACCAACAAAGATAAACTTATTTTCTTAATTAACACAAATGGGGGAAATAGGGGAATAATGTAACATCAGAATAATTATTTTTTCAGTATTTTCTACATGATCTCAGAGACTGTGGCTAGTAACTAGAATAGTGAATGAGAAATTTGGTATCTGCAAGTCTGGTCTCCTACAGATTTAGAAATGCCTGTTCTCAGCACCTCAGGTTCCTTCCACATGGAGGCACAGGAAACCATGGAAAAAGTAATGGAGAACTCTACTCCTAGCTCTGTCATGGAATTACTAGCTAACTTTCAATAAGGCATTTAAACTCTCTGGCTCTCAGGTTTTTGGCTGTATTATCCACACTGTCTATTTAAAAATATGCACGAATGGGCTCAAGGATCAAATAAAATACTGTACATCAAGTGATTAAAAAAGTGATGTACTATTTTTTTTTGGAGACGGAATCTCGCTCTGTCACCCAGGCTGGAGTGCAGTAGCCGGATCTCAGCTCACTGCAAGCTCCGCCTCCCGGGTTTACGCCATTCTCCTGTCTCAGCCTCCCCGAGTAGCTGGGACTACAGGCGCCCGCCACCTCGCCCGGCTAGTTTTTCGTACTTTTTAGTAGAGACGGGGTTTCACCGTATTAGCCAGGATGGTCTTGATCTCCTGACCTCGTGATCCGCCCGTCTCGGCCTCCCAAAGTGCTGGGATTACAGGCTTGAGCCACCGCGCCCGGCTGTGATGTACTATTTTTAAGGTTCGTTTTGAAGATACTACAGGTTGAGTATTCCTTATCTGAAATGCTTGGAACCAGATGTGTTTGGAATTTTGGACTTTTTTCAGATTTTGGAATATTTGTATATATATAATGAGATATCTTGGGGATGGGACTCAAGTCTAAATATAAAATTCATTTATGTTTCATATATACCTTATACACACAGCCTGAAGATAACTCAATATTTTAAAATAATTTTGTGCCTGAAACAAAGTTTTTTTTTTTTTTGAGATGGAGTCATCCAGGGTGGACTGCAGTGGTGCAATCTTGGCTCGCTCAAATAATTCTCCTGCCTCAACCCCCAGAGTAGCTGGGATTACAGGCATGGGCCACCATGCCCAGTATGTTTAGTAGAGATGGGGTTTTGCCATGTTGGCCAGCTGGTCTCGAACTCCTGACCTCAAGTGATCCACCCACCTTGGCCTCCCAAAGTTCTGGGATTACAGACTTGAGCCACTGTGCCCACCTGTGAAACAATGTTTTGACTGCAACCCATCATATGAGGTCAGATGTTGCTATGGTTTGACATGGTTTATTTGTCCCCACTAAATCTCATGTTGAAATTTGATCCCCAATGTGGTGGTGTTGGGAGGTAAGGCTTAATGGGAGGTGTTTGGGTCATGGGGGAAGATCCCTCATGAATAGCTTGGTGCCATTCTAGAAGTGGTGAATGGATTACTGAGAGAGCAAGCTGTTAAAGACCCTGACTTCCTCATTTTCACTCTCCTGCGTCCTGTTTCACCATGTGATTTCTCTGCATAGCTGGCTCCCCTTCCACTTTCCAACATGAGTACCAACAGCCTAAGGCCCTCATCAGATTCAGCTGCCCAATCCTGAACTTTCTGGCTACCAGAATTGTGAGCCAAATAAACCTCTTTTCTTTATAAATTACCTAGTCTCAAGTATTTCGTTATAGTAACACTAAACAGACTAACACAAGTGTGGAATTTTCCACTTGTGGCATCATGTTGGTGTTCAAAGTTTTGGATTGTAGAGCGTTTTGGATTTTTGGATTAGGGATGCTCAATCTATGTTACTTTTCTGATTCTGTAAAATGAACATACATATACATTCTTAAAAGAAATTACTAATTCAGACTAATATAAGTCTGACTGAATGCTACTAAAGAAATCTTTCTTCTTGGGCAGCAATGTTACCCTCTCATTAATTATGATAAGAGGTAAGAACAAGGTAGCATAAATATAGTGTTAAAACTGTAATCAATGATTTGCCTACATACTACCCTGGGACGTCGTTTATTGTATAAACCAATGACAGCGACAGAACTCAATGCCAAATAAAGAAGCAATAATTGTGATTTGATGGGATGAAACAATAAACTGAGAATTAGTAGAGCTGAGTTTCAAGTTGGAAATTGCCATGAGCTACCAAACAAATCCTAAAAGCTACCTGGGCTTTAGTTTTCCTTCTATAAAAGAAGGGCTTAGACCAAATGATTTTTTCAAATTCTTCTCACATTTTGAGTTTAATGTAACTTTTTTTTTTTTTTTTTTTTTTTTTTTTTTACCTCTTGTGGACCATGATTTACAGGTATATTCAGAGATAATTCCATTTTCTTCTTGTCACATAGGTGAATGGTACTTGAAACACTCTGTAACTGGAATGAATACATAAATACATATACACTTTAACTGAAGGTGATTAGGAAATTATAGAAGTAAAATACAATCTAATTAACACATTTTATATGTTTGTGCAAAATACATGGAAAGAAAATATAAAGAGTTGGGAATATAACATATAACTGAAGGAAGAGACAGTGTAGAACAGGGGAAATAACTTTAGAAACACAGACTTTGAATCCTACCTAATATTAATTGGTTACCTTCTCTCAGTGTCTCAGAGCTTCAACCTTAAAATCTAATAATACCTACATGCAGGATGGTTCTAGAGATTGAGCTTATAAATACGAAATAACTGGTATAAACTAGGTACTTAATAAATTTTTGGAAGTGTGACTGTATGTCTATCTATAATTAAGTATTTACCACATTTTAGGCACTGTGCCTGTAAGTACTATTATTATTTTCATCTTATAGTTAAGAGATTGAGGCTTAGACTAAGTAAATGAGGTAGAGTGTCAATAATGGAATGGTGGGGCCATGGAGCCAATCAGATGTGATTTAGATTCCCACATCTGTTTGATGTGGGACATTAGATTTAATCTCAGTTTACTTATCTGTACACTGGAGATAAAATTACCTATTTTGAAGGATTACTGTAAAGAAAATGAAAAGTAATATACACAAAAAGGCCCTAACATTACTTGTAAGCATTCAATAAATGGTAGCTGCTGAGTAGATGATTTACTTAAATACTATTCTTTTGTGTTAAAATTAAGTGATTTATTCCTGTCTATATAAGCTAGGCTTGGATTACTTTCCATCACTACTCAGTGATTTAAAAACCTATCAATCATTTTCTTCCCCAGACCATCATAATGCCAACTACTCTTCAGAATTTGGAAACTGGTGAATTCACACCCAGCCATCCATTATGCACATTTATGACTGCATGCTCCATTTACATGGCTAAGGAACTTCAGGAGGAAATTACTCCTATTCATCTGTATATATAATGTACCTAGCACAGGGCTTTATACACAGCAGTTCAATAAACATCTATAAATATACTGTTATATGACCCTTTAAAATGAGTTTTTGGTTTTGTCTCTGTTATGTAAGGTTTTTCTGTGCTTATAAAATTTGCCAAAACATTTCTGATAATGCAATATCCTTGAATTAGTAACACTTTTTCATAACTGATCAGTTATGATAATTCAAATTACTTGTGAACTAGTGAATCAGTCCCTAAGAAGAAATGAATTGAAAAAAAACTATTTTTGTTCAGTGTTTATTATTCAAGATATAGAAGCCAATTACCTAGGAAAACATAAATTACGGGAGCTGCTTCCAAGAGTTGAAAAAATGTAGGAAACTCAAAACAAATTTCCCTACTAATCTTGGCTTTCAGAATTTTTTTTTCTTAAGAGACAGGGTCTTGGTATGTTGCCCAGGTTGGACTAGAACTCCTGGGCTCAAGCGATCCTCCTGCTTCAGCTTTCAGAATAACTGGGACTATAGTATAGGCATGTACCATCACATCTAGCTCAGAAATTTCTTTATGAAGAATCTTATTTAATTTGTGTTTCACTGTTATCCCTGACATTAGCTTACTGTGTGAGGTGTACATAAGTGACTAACTTCCCTATACGGTAGTACCCCTCTTATCTTGGTTTCACTTTCCGCATTTTCTATTACCCTGCTCAACTGTGGTTTCGAAATATTAAATGTAAAATTCTAGAAATAAACAATTCATAAGTTTTAAGTCACAGTCAGTTCTAAGTAGTATGATGAAATCTCATACCCTACAGCTCCATTCCACTCAGGATGTGAATCATCCCTTTGTCCAGCATATCCATGCTGTATAAGCTACCATCCTGTCAGTATTAGAACAATTGTCAGGATCACAGTACTTGTACTCAAGGAACTCTTTTTTTTTTTTGAGACAGCGTCTCACTCTGTCACCCTGGCTGGAGTGCCAGCTCACTATAGCCTCTACCTCCTGGGTTCAAGTGATCCTCCTTTCTCAGCCCTGAGTAGCTAGGACTACAGGCATGTGCCACCACACCCAGCTTTTTTTTTTTTTTTTTTGTATTTTTTGTATTTTTTGTAGAGATGGGGTTTTGCCACATTGCCTAGGCTGGTCAAGTAACTCATTACTAATTAAGTCAACTCTTACTACTAAT
>NW_012114710.1:7360958-7390206 GCF_000951035.1 Colobus angolensis palliatus
TTGCTTGTCACCTAGGCTGGAGTGCAAGTGCAGTGGCAAGATCATAGCTCACTGCAGCCTCAACATTTTGGGCTCAAGCAATCCTCCTGCCTCAGCCTCCCAAGTAGCTGGGACTACAGGTGCATGCCACCATGCCTGGTATTTTTTGTATTTTTTGTAGAGATGGGGTTTTGCCACATTGCCTAGGCTGGTCAAGTAACTCATTACTAATTAAGTCAACTCTTACTACTAATGGCCCAAAGTGCAAGAATAGTGATGCTGGAATGTTGTTAGAATTGTTCTATTTTATTGTCAGTTATTGTTAATGTATTACTGTGCCTATCTTATAAATTAAACCTTATCAATAGGTATATATGCATAGGAAAAGTATGTATGTCTATATCATAGGTATGTATGTACAGTATACATAGGGTTCAGTGTTACCCATGGTTTCAGGCATTTACCGGGGTCTTGGAATGTATCTCCCATGGATAAGGGAAGACCTTAGTTATCTCATCTATAAAATCAGATGATATTCTTGCCCTATAAGTATCACAGAATCGATACAAGATTTTTTTTTTTTTTAAAGAACAATCCTAAGTGGAAAATATATGGCAACTTAAAAAGTAGCTGAGTGTGGTAGCCCACGCCTGTAGTTTCAAGCTACTGGAGACGCTGAGGTAGGAGGATTGCTTGAGCCCAGCACTTTGAGGTTGCAGTGAGCTATGATCCTCGGCACTCCAGCCTGGGTGACAGAGGGATACCCCATCTTTACAAACTAAAACAAAATGTTGAATCTATTAAGGAATAGAGAAATTGGTATTCTCTGGAAAACACTACCTACTCAGAAGTGGTGGAGCCAGTGAGAAGTTATTAAGAACAAAAACACAGTTCCTCTTTAGTTCCTTCCTTTATGCATTTCCCTTTGAAACCAAGGGTTATGTCACTAGATCCAGCAAGCCACAAGGGGCAAGCAATGTCACTTGGTTATAAAAATTGTAAATTTTGCTTGTTCACACCCCACGAGTTTAGCTAACGGCTGGTTTTTATATCGTATATTAACTACAATTTAATGAAACCCACATCCCCTAACAAACCACAGTTCATTAGGGCAAAGTAAGCATAGTTTAGCACTTGCCTTAATGAACTGTGGTTGCTTTTTAAACAATTTTGAGTAATATTGAAAAAAACAAAACAACAAAAAAAACAACCCTGCAGTAATAGGTCCCTTCAATTGTTCCGACCCACAAGAATCAGAGTGAGTAAATAACACAGCTCTCCCAGGTAATTCATATCAACTGTTACTGCTACCTTGGTCTATAAAACATGAAGTGTTTGAGAGGAAAAATGAAAAAACAAACACACTTTGGTCTCAAATACAATAAAAATTCTACAGTTAAACTTGGCAAGGAATGTCAGAAAAAAATGTACATTAAATTAAAAGAGAAGTGCGAGAACCCAGACATCTATAAATCTCTAGGCATTACAACTTTAGGAAAATAAATGTACATTAAAAAACAAACAAATGCCTCTAATGGCTCAGTGCATTCATTGTAAACAAGTGGCTGTGATTATACATTTTTAAACTTATGTCTGATATATAAGGGTTCTGGAAATGTCTTTTTTTTTCTTTTTTCTTTTTTTACATTTTAAATAAAGGTAGGGTCCTGCTATGTGGCCCAGCTGGTCTCAAACTCCTGGGCTCAAGTGATTCACTCGCCTTGGCCTTCCAAAGTGCTGGGATTACAGGTGTGAGTCACCACGCCTGGTCCTGGAAATGTCTTTAAAATCTGAAGGTGGCCATTTGAATGAAATAGAAAAGCTTTTGGTGACAAAGGAAAAGTAGTATTGATTGTCTCTGGTAAATTTTCTCACTCCAAAACTGTAGCTTATATCTGTGAAAAGTATATATATTAAAAACTACACTTAACTAAAAATCTCCATGAATAATATATAGTTGTTTAAATTTCTAATTTCCAGCATTCCATTTGGCAATTTACCTTTGTTTTCTTTAGCTGAATAACAGCTTCAAGAAAAGTTATCTCTTCAAATGTTCTCAAAACTGGTTCAAGTTCTATTAAACATTCTACATAAGAGAAAAAAAAATATAGGTTGAATTCAGATTGCTTCTAATTATTAAAGTGAAATGTTAACATTTAACATACAAGGCCTCAAGTCAGTTCTTCCCAAAGTGATGACATTCAGCTGTTTTATGAGCTTTTATTACTGACATAAAGATAGTCTATAAGCAACAATGGAATAGGGCTGAGAACCTAAAAAAACTGTTTTTGGACAAACATGCTAAGCCAATTCAATGGGGAAAGGATAGGATAGCCTTTTCAACAAATGATGCTAAAACAGTTGGATATACACCTGGAAACAGATAAATTTAGATACTTATATCACACTACGCATAAAAACTAACTTGAAATGGACCCCACACCTAAATGTAAACATAGGAGAAAATCCTCATGATCTTGGGTTAGGCAAAGTTCTTAGATATGACATAAAAAATGAAATTTGTTAAAAAACCTGACAATTGGGCCAGGTGTGGTGGCTCATGCCTGTAAACCCAGCACTTTGGGAGGCCGAGGCGGGCAGATCACGAGGTCAGGAGATTGAGACCATCCTGGCTAACACGGTGAAACCCCATCTCTACTAAAAATACAAAAAAATAAAAAAGTAAAAACAATAAATTAGCAGGGCATGGTGGCTGGCGCCTGTAGTCCCAGCTACTCAGGAGGCTGAGGCAGAAGAATGGCGTGAACCCAGGAGGCGGAGCTTGCAGTGAGCCAAGATTGCACCACTGCACTCCAGCCTGGGCAACAGAGCAAGACTCCATTTCAAAAACAAAACAAACAAACAAAAAACCTGAAAACTGGACTTCAAAAAATTTGAACACTTTTACACTTCAAGACAGTATTAAGAAAAAATAAAAAGAGAAGCTGCAATCTTGCACACTATATTTCCATATCATGTATCTGCTAAAGGGTTTGTATCTACAATATATACAGACCCATGACAATAATAGGAAAAATAGCAAAATTAAAAAACAAGTAAAAGATTTGAATTTCACTAAAGGAGATATACAAATGTCTTCAAGAAGCACATGAAAAGATGCTTAACATCATAAGAAAAGGTACTTTAAAACTGCAATGAGACATCACTCCATACTCACTAAAATATAATTAAAAAGAAAATAGGAAGTGTTGACAGTGATGTGGAGAAAATGAAACCCTCATACATTGCTGGTGGGAATAAAATAATGTAGCTATTCTGGAAAACAGTTTGGCAGTTTCTTAAAAATTAAAGATAAATTTATCATATAGCCCAGCAATTCTACTCACAGATAATTAACCAAGAGAAATGAAAAGATATGTTCACAGACTTGTATGTGAACAGTCAGAGCAACATTATTCACATAGGCAACAAGTAGAAACAATCAAAATGTTCATCAACTGGCTAATGGATCAACAAAATGTGATACATCCATACGATGAAGTATTATTCAACAATAAATTACTGAACTATGATTCATGCTGAAACCTGGATGAACTTGAAAAACATTACGCTAAGTGTGAAAAGAGCCAGATGCAAAAGGACCACACATTGTTATCATTCCATTTATATGAAATATCCAGAAAATGCAAATCTAGAAAGACAGAGAATAGATTACTGGTTACGTAGGGTTAGTGATGAGAACAGGCAGTGACTGTAAATAGTTATGAGGGATTTTGTGGGGGTTGATGGAAATACTTTAAAATTGGATTATAGTAATGGCTGCAAACTGTAAAATTATTAATACTAAAAAGTCAATGAATGTATACTTAGAATAGATAAATTTTAAGGTAAGTAAACTATACTTTGATAGGCTTTTGAAAAACAGAATATTTATGATTCCTTTCTGCTACTGTGTTACTTTGCCATTTAATATATACATTAATTGAACAGTTAAATCCATTTTCAGAATGTATATTCTCTAGTCACTTTTTCAACAAAGGTTTACTGATCTTCCTCCTTTCCTTAATTCAGTTAACCTATATTTTTTTAAAAAAGGAAAAATATAGCTTGCTTTTAGTTTTTCAAGCTTCCTTTATTTTTTTACCAAAATTTCTGTCATTGTGAACTTTTCTTTTCAGTAGGTTTATCCAAAAGTAGGCATCTTGTGCTTACTCTGGTATCTAGACATCCCTTTGTAATTTCATGTTCTTCCATTTGGTCATATTGACAGAATTTCTTTATTGAATACACTTAAACTTTCCCTATTATTGATTTTTTATTCTTCCCTTCCCTTTCAGGTTCTCAGAACCTGCTTTGCACCATTCCAATATACACCAGAGCCTTAAAATAAAACTGACGGGCTGTATAGGGCAGTAGTGTGTTTATAAATCAATGATGGTACCTTCCCACTGAAAATAGGAAGCTGTCATCCTAGGAAAAAAAGTTGTGCTTCCATTTAAAAACAAAGTCCAAAACCTAACAATAACAACAAAACAGTAGCACCCCAAAGGCTATAAATGAAAAATGCCTAAGGCAGACAACAGTACTTTGTAAGAAATGTGATAAATTAAATACACACACACACACACTTACTCACACCATACTGTCAGATATAAGGCTGGATATGTTTATAGGCAATATTAGTTAGACAGTCTAAAAATAAACTCTGAGTTCTCATTACTAAAAAAAGCAATGCATTGTATTTTTCATTCAGTACTTACATCCATTGTTCATTAATATTGTATTTACAAATCAAAATTTGCTAAGGTAATGGGTTCATATTTTATTTCTTTCTTTCCAGAGCTATGAGGAAGGGTACATATCTCTGTTGTCCTCTCTTTGCCATTTCCAAATAGTAATTTCTTCTTTCTGTGAAAATTCTAGATCCTCTAAAGTTCATGCCATTGGGCAACACTTACTTCTCTGCAAACTTCTGCTTTTCTCCTATGCTCATTGAAGATTTTGGCTTTTGGCTTACTGACTTATCCACGCTGTACTGATCAGTGCTCCACTGAATACTTGAGAGGAACCCTCTGCAAATCTCTGGGGCTCTTCCTCTGTGTACCTTTTCCCTTCTGGTGCAATGTCCTACGAAGTCTATCTGCCTTGGTCTACCCACACTGTCATCCCTGTCTCCTAGACCCTGAGTGTCAGCTGGGTTCCACCTCAGTTTCCTCTCCCCACGCTGCATCTAGAAACTCTCAAGGCAGGAAGCTGGGCAATCGGAAGGCTCACTTCATTTGTTTCCCGTCCATCAGAGAGTGCTGTTCTTTGTTTCCTGATATTTAGTGTCTTAAAAACCACTCTTTCACATATTTTGTCTAGGTTTTTTGGTTGTTTCAGGCAGGAGGGCAAATTGGCCCCTGTTACTCCATCTTGACCAGAAGTGGGGTCACTAGTTTCTCTAGATTAACGGCCCAAACTAAACACTAAATACACTAAATACTACTTCTCAGCAATCCTGTTTTGCTTCCCAAATACATCTACTGTTCTCATAGATAAGTGGTTCTTAAAATGTGGTCTAGGGACCCCTGGGGGGGTGGTTCCTGAGGGTTCATGAAGTCAAAACTATATTCAAAGTAACTAGTATTAAGACATTATTTTCCCTGTTTACTGTCATCCCCAAACAAGTATATAGTGGATTTATCCAGAGGCCCATAAATAAGGTGTGATAAGAACACTGCTTCAACAGGTAATGGACTGTGTTCTTGTATATTCCTACATTTTAAAATTCCTTGGTTGCCAGGCGCGAAGGCTCAAGCCTGTAATCCCAGCACTTTGGGAGGCCGAGACGGGCGGATCACGAGGTCAGGAGATGGAGACCATCCTGGCTAACACAGTGAAACCCCGTCTCTACTAAAAAAATACAAAAAACTAGCTGGACGAGGTGGCGGGCGCCTGTAGTCCCAGCTACTCGGGGGGGTTGAGGCAGGAGAATAGCGTGAACCCGAGAGGCGGAGTTTGCAGTGAGCCGAGATCCGGCCACTGCACTCCAGCCTGGGCGACAGAGCGAGACTCCGCCTCAAAAAAAAAAAAAAAATTCCTTGGTTTTAATTTCTAATACAGTAAATGCTAATAGATATGACCCACATATACAAAAGCTCTTTGAGGTCCTCAGTAATTTTAAAGAGTATTGAGATCTAAAAGTTTGAGAATTGCTGTCTTACATGATTATCTTGTACTGCTGGAGGAGACACTTAAGTCCTTTTCTTCATGTTTCCAACAGGAAGAGAGAAGTATAGGAGGAATTCTTCCATCTTCTTTCTGCCCCTCAGACTTACCTCATTTGTTAATCTTGGAGAAAAACTCAGCATGCTTATCTGGTTCCTTTGCAGTTTTCTCCTTCTTTTAAAAGTCAGCTTGCCTAAAGAATGCATACATTTTCTGCTTCCCTATGTAGAAGCAGGGTGGGGCCTGTGGTGGGCTGGTAAAGCTATCAACTACAGGGGTAAAATGCTACTAAGCCCATTTGGCTGCAGATCTAAAGGTACATTCTCCAATTAGCTTTATCAGTAATGAAACTGATATGTTGACCACCATCTGTCTTTCTTCCTCATCTTTTTCTTAATATATTCTGAACTTAGAAAGGGAAAGCAGGGGTAAGAGCATTGTATTTTATCTTCCCCTTTTCAACCTCTTACATCCCATCCTTCATCTTTCCTTTGAGCTAGCTCATCATCTGCTGTCACACTACACTGAGAAAATAGAAGCCATGAGAGGGAATTCCTTCAGGGTCCTACAACCAGATCTACAAACTTCTTGTACTTGTATCCATCTCTCCAACCTCATTTCTCTTAAAGTAGAAAAAAGTGTCCATATACTCATACAAATGTAAACAGTATCACTTGCATTCTGAATACCATTTCCTCCACCTCTCCAGCATTCTGTTTCTGATACTCTCTCTCAGCTCTTGCACTGACAATCTCTGACTCTCCACTGGATCATTTGACCATCAAACACATATTCTATTACTGTTTCTTACCTTTCTCCAGGATTTTTTTTTTTTTTTTTTTAAGAAACAGCATTTTGCTTGTCACCTAGGCTGGAGTGCAAGTGCAGTGGCAAGATCATAGCTCACTGCAGCCTCAACATTTTGGGCTCAAGCAATCCTCCTGCCTCAGTCTCCCAAGTAGCTGGGATTACAGACAACGCACCATGTCTGGCTAATTTTTTAATTTTTCTTTTTAGTTGAGACAAGGTCTTGCTGTGCTGCCTAGGCTGGTCTCGAACTCCAGAACTCAAGTAATCCCTCTGCCTTGGTCTCCTAAAGTGCTGGGATTACAGGCATGGGCCACTGTGCCTGTCCATAGGAAAAAATTTTGACCCCGTATCATCCTTTAGCTATCACCTCATTTTTTTCTGCTTCTGTTCAGAGCCAAGCATCTTCCTGGAATTGTCCAAATTTGGCTTCACATCTTTCTTTTTTTTTTTTAAATGTACATCAGTCTTCTGTTTTCATATCTCTATTAAAACTCCATTTGTTTGGATTACTGGTGATGACAATGTTAGAAAATCCTGCTTGTCTCATTTGGCCTCCTGGCAGATTAGACATGTCTAACTATACCCCTCCTTGACTTCCAAGACACAAAGACTATACTCTCTACTGTCCTCTCTTCCTCAGTCTCTTTTTCTTCTTCCTCTTCTCAATTTCTAAGTGCTGGAATGCCTCAGAGCTCTACTATGGGTCCCTCTTTGCTATCTACATTACCTTCTTAGATGAACCAGTCCAGACTACCAATATGTTAGTGATATTCAATTTTATATTAGGATCCTGGACTCTTCCTGGAACAACAGATTCATGTATTGTTGTAGTAGTAGCAGCAGTAATTATGACTGTTTCTACTTGCTGGCTGTTATAAACAATGCTCCTATCACTAATCACATACAAGTCTCTGTGTGAACAAATGTTTTCATTTATCTTGGGTTACCTGTTAGTGGATTGCTTGGTTGTATGGTAAATTTATCTTTCATTTTTAAGAAACTGCCAAACTGTTTTCCAAAGAGGCAGCATCATTTTATATTCCCACTAACAATGTATAAGGATTTTGGTTTTGCCACATCACTGTCAACACTTGTTATTTTCTGTCTTTAATTATAGCTATTTTTGTGGGTATAAAGTGGTAACTCATTGCAGTTTTAATTTGAATTTCCAAATGACTAATAATAATTAAGCATCATTTTATGTGCTTTTTAGCTATTTGTGTATCTCCCTTGGTGAAATTCAGATCATTTACTCATTTTAAAATAGGGCTATCTGTCCTATTATTGACTTGTCAGGGTTTTTTATATATTCCAGAATCAAGCCCTTTAGCAGATATATGTTATGCAAATATGTTCTCCCAGTCTGTGGTTCTGCTTTTTTTTTCCTTTTTGGAAATGAGGTCTTGCTATGTTGCCAAGGTTGGAGTACAGTAGCTTTTCACAGGCACGATCACAGTGCACTATTATTATACATCCTTAAACTCCTGGGCTCAAGTGATCCTTCTGCCTCAGCCTCCTAAGTAACTGGGACTAAAGTCGTGGACACTAAATGCCTGGCTTTCTCTTTTCTCAATAGGACCTTTTGAAGTGCAAAAGTTTCCAATGTTTTCAAAGTCTGATTATAAATTTTTAAATGAATCCTATTTATTTTTGATGTCATATTTAAAGATTCTGCCTAACCCTAGGTCATGAAGATTTTCTCCTACACTTACATTTGGATGTCTGATCCATTCTACCTCTGAAATACTATCTTAATTCTGTAACTCTTCTATCTTCAGAATTTCCACCTCAATTAGAAAATTCCTGAAAGTTTCTTTCCTAGGCTCTTTGCTTCTACTTTTGCCTTTCTCCAATCAACTTTCCATACAGCAGTAAGAATTTCACCTATACTTCTTATCAGATCATGTCACTTCCCTGCAAAACATACTTTAATGGCTTTCCACTGCACTTGGAATAAAAATCTAACCTTTTAATGATGGCCAATAGCCTCTCTCTTACCTCTCCAATATCATCTAATTCCTTTCCTTGCCCACTACATTCTAGCTACACAGGCCTTCTCACTGTTTCTTGAGAATATAAAACTTTTTCTCTTCTAGGCTCAGAGCCTTTATGCTTGCTGTTTTGTTTGGTTGAATACTTTTTCTTCAGCATTTGAATGACTGGCTCTTTTTCAAGCTTCAAATCTCAGCTCAAATATTTGCTCCTAAATAAAGGCCTTTGTTTCCCTCCCTTAATTAGTCTATTACCTTGCTTATTTCCTAATAAGACTGTCACAATCTGTATCTTGCTTATTTATTTGTTTTCACTTTGCCTTCTCAACTAGAATGTGAACTAGCTACAGAAAGTTTGTCTTCTTTACTACTCTGTTCCCAGGGCTTACTCCAGTACGTACATAGCGCATGGTAGGGGTTCAAGATATATTTGTTAAATATATGAAGGAAATTGTTACTCCTATCACACGATTCCTGTTTTTTGTTAGGAATTCTCAGTTCTGCTCTAGAAGGAGTTACTCATATATAAATGCTATGATAAGTCGGAAAATAATTTAAACAACTTCTGGCTAGTCATCTAATTTGCACAATTTTTCAAGAAATATTTTATTCACAGTATAGTAACTAATTCTGTAATTCAAAGAGTCCACGTTAAAACTATATACTCACTTAAGAAAGATGGTCTTTCATCTGGATTTTGTGCCCATCCACTTTCTATTAGAGAGATCATATGTGCTCGGTGAGGTATATCATATGGCAAACTTTCTTCATTAATAACAGGTCGATGTCCTTGTGACACACTATACATTATCTGCAAAGGATTGGTGACATCTGTCAAAACAAATAGATTGCATTCATTAGAAATATATTATGATTCAGCATATTACTTACATCTAAAACTAACTAAGAGAAAATAAGTGAATATTAAAAGTTTAGGAATAATGTCTTACCCCCCTTTCTGTAAAAGAAATATATATACCCCAAACCATTGCCAGACTTGTCTATTCCTATGGAAGGAGTTTATATCCTGATCTCATTAATTCTGGGCTTGGCCATATGACTGGATTTGGTAAACAGAGTATTTGTAAAGCACAGCTGAGCAAAACCTAGCCAAACTAAGAAGGGCTACAGCAACTAATATTTAATGTGAATGAGAAATAAATGTTTATTTCATAAGCTACAGAGATTCCAAGGTTGTTTTCTGTTACACAACAAGCTGACCTACACAAACCTCAAAATAAAGAAATAAACAATATTTTCAGGGAATAAAAAGGACAGATTAGTCTTCAATATTTGCTAGTCTTTATAGAGGGAGCAGTAATTAAATTATCATATAAATAATTTTACAGCTAGACTAGAACATGGAAATAATAATTTAAAATTCTTACTATGCAGGTGACAAAAATGAGGACTCAAGAGATTTTGTGACTTGATCACAGAATTAATTACTGTCAGAACAAGAATTAAAATCTGGGTTTTTCTGATCCTTAATACAGTACATCTTCCAGTATATAGTAGACTCACAACTGGATCCTTAACCCAGTATATTTTGCAGTATGTGATGCATTCACAATTGATAAATTGTTGGTTTAGTGTGTTTTCCACAAAATGAATAAGCAGATTTAAAATAATATGATTTTTAGATAGTTCTGAGAGTGACCTACTAACATGATGTTATTGAGCATAAAAAAAGTCAAAACATACTTACCTTCAAAAGGCTGTTTTCTGGATAACACTTCCCATGTGATAACTGCATAGCTGTTTAACATAAGAACATACATGTTATATATTTTAAATGAACTCTACCTAATAAACTAAAATAGCACTACTTTTAAAAGCTGACTGTGAAGATACCATTTTTGAAAATGATAAGGCAGCAAAGAATTACTGTATACAATGAAGATGACAAATGCTCATCTAGTTTTGAAAGAAAATCAATTTTAAGTTAAAAAATTAGGAAATTACTAAAGTTTAACGTTACATGCAAGATTAACTTTTTGTGGATGATTTAATACTAGGATTAATTCTTGAACACTTAGATAAGCTATGCCCTTTAATTAAATGATATTACTTTTCACAAAGAACAAAGAGCAAGAAAAAAATTGTCTCATGGAGCTCTATTCTACTGCCTTTTTTTCTGCTCTCAGCACTATCTTCCTTGGTAGTAGAAATATCCTGCCTACAGTTTAACTTCAGATGTCAATTACAGGGTTAACCTGCATAGAGTTTATGATTAGAATAAATGGTTAAATAGGATATAAGAATTTTGCCACACCCCAACATTAACCATGCATTCAAAATGGACACATAGAATTTATTACTACCAACACCTTTTGTTACAAGGAGAGTGAGGAGTACAGAAGGAATTCCTACCCAAATAAAGGAATAATATTTCCTCATATTTCCCCGACAGAGAATACTGAAATTGAACATAAAGGGAAAATTCACAAAATGAATGACTGGTAGATTTAAATTGGCCCATTTTTATAGAATCAAACCAGTTTTCAAGAATTGTTGAGTAGAACATGATCTTTACCTTAGGAAGCTATAAATACATTTCCCCTCCCCTCAGTACATCATTCAAAATGAATTAAAAATATCAGAAATCAAAATATAAAAGGACAATTTTTTATATTCATACAATGTGAATGTAAAGACACTATATAAATTGTTTTAGTGCAGCCACTAAAATGGATTGGCTTTGGATTTAATGAGAAATAACAAAAATTTTAATTTTATTTGTTAATTTTAATTTTAATTTTAATTGTTAAAATTAAATTAAAATTAAATTAAAAATTTAATTTTAATTTTAATTGTTATTTCTTTTGAAGAAATATTGCTTTTGAAGAAAAGGAATATGCAATTTAACAAAATATATAGTTTTCTGGTAGAGATATGGCATTCGTTCCTAAAATGATTCATTAACAGGTTATTTATTAAAGATGGCAAACAGCCATTTAAAGGACTATAAAATGTGTTGATAGCAAATTTAGAGAGTGTGCTTTTGCATTCATTAATATATTAAAAGAGATAAGAGTAACTTACACATGAGGTGAATGTCCCCATCTCTTAAACCTGTGTAAATAATCATCTTCCTTTTATTCTGGTTAAATAACCAGTGTCAAGAACAATGTGTTATGCTTATTACTGCATTATGAGATTATAAGTAATATGCATCTGAAATATGAAATATGATCTTATCAAATCCATTGATTTGTTGTATAAAAAATTCACACATATACAAATATTAGGGATTCTTTAAATGGAAACATCCCCAGTATGATTAAGAGTTGGTCTATTTATCTAAAAAGATGTATAGATATCAAAAGCTGAAAGGTTGAATAGTTGAGAAACTTAAAGCTAAAATGTTAGGAACCACTGTTCCCTCTGCATTTCCAAGTCACATATGATAAAAATCCTTAACTATTATATTATAAATTGATAGGATAAGAAAAGATGCTTTAAAATTTCTTAAAGGATGTAAAAGTTTCTTAAGCAAATCATTAAATTTCTTTAATTTGAAACATATTAATCACCATGGCCTCAAGTTTATTTTCACCACAATTATGAGAGAAGAATAAAAATCACAGTTTAGGCCGGGCGTGGTGGCTCAAGCCTGTAATCCCAGCACTTTGGGAGGCCGAGACGGGCGGATCACGACGTCAGGAGATCGAGACCATCCTGGCTAACACGGTGAAACCCCGTCTCTACTAAAAATATAAAAAAAAAAATTAGTCGGGCGAGGTGGCGGGCGCCTGTAGTCGCAGCTGCTGAGGCTGAGGCAGGAGAATGGCGTGAACCGGGGAGGTGGAGCTTGCAGTGAGCTGAGATCCGGCCACTGCACTCCAGCCTGGGCGACAGAGGGAGACTCCGTCTCAATAAAAAAAAAAAAAAAAAAAAAATCACAGTTTAAAATTTAGCTTCAAAATTCTGGTTGACGAATTTTGTGTCTGAGACAAGGTTAACTCTGAGAAAAAGCAACCTTATTATACCTATATATATCGTGCTTGATACTGGCCCTTGATTTTTGTCCAGGTTCATAGTTTTCAGGTGGCATATAGATAATTGTCCCTCCTTCTGGTGCAGATTTGCTACTTCGTGATTGTGAGAGGGACATCATGCGCCATTTTGATAAACCAAAATCTGCAATCTGTAAGGGAAAAGAGCAAATAATTGAATTAAGAAATTTCCTCTTTAAAAAGTCCAAAAGTCAACTATCTTTGTGTATATTCACTGTATTTAGATATCAAACCAGAGAAAATGTAATATATTTTAATATTTTATTTCTATATATTCCACCAACTTTTTACAAAATTAAATTTCATAGTGCTGAGCCAGATAACTCTAGAAGCAATACATACTGACTTAAAGTTTAATATAACATTACAAATTTCAAAAGAGAAACTAATTTTTGAAAATTAAAGAGAGACATTTTTTGTCTGTTATTCTCAATGAGTCTGTACCTTGCACACCTTTTCATGACATATAGCTTGGTACCATGTGCTTTCTACATCTCACAGAGCTGCCAAGTCTACTCACATCTCATGCAGTTGTCACTGGTCATTGTTTATAATTCTGGTTTATACAGTTGTATTCATAATGCCCTAAAGGTAACATTCTTAAATTACGAAATAAGCAAAATCTCAAAATTGTAAAGATAATTATTATACAATTTTATGCTGATCACTAAATGAAGTATTTCATAGAAACAGTATAATTGCATATAAAGCATATTTATATCCAATATAATAGGTGTCTAAAGAATTATCAGTGACAATATTCTGTGCCTCTGATATGTCCTGTACAGTTTTGCTTCAATTGTAAATCTTGTGTACATATTATACAGTATCTTATAACTAAATATTTAAAAGCTTCCTTATTTTTTACTTTATTTTTAAAAAACGTAAGACAAAATGTAAGAACAGAAATAATATTTAATTGACAAGGGAGTATGGGAAATCCTTAAAGACATTTAAATTACTTAGAACATTTTACTGCATACTTTAGAATTCAGCAGAGTGAAATGAGCTCCATGCAGCACATCATTTGTTTCCATTGTTTACCTCCTATATTTTTTACTTATTTTAACAAAATACGTAATTTTTATTAGCATTTAGATGAATTTGAGACAAAAAAAATTATAGCCTCCATCCCCAAAAAGGAGGGGTAGAATAAATGAATCTTCCATTCATTTGCTACAATAAAAGAGTAAATTTAAGAAAAAAAAATAAAAATAATCAAGATTTTTAAAATTGAATTCACAGAAAAGGACCAAGTATACACTACTGATGGATGAAAAAGAAAGTAGAGGTCATTATTACTTTGCTTTTGTTTTCTCTATCAAGAATAGTTTCTGGTCTGAGATGAAGAAAATGAAGTCTAAAGAGGTTGAAAAGTTATACAACTGTATATTTCAAATTATTCAGATAATTTGCAAATACCTCCTCAGTGTTATTAGTGTTCTTTGTGGGACAAAATGGAGAGGTATTATAGGATATCAGAAAAGTGAATGTCAGTCTGATTTTTTAAAAAGGGGAAAAAAATGTTGACTTTGCAAGTCAATATTTGCAACCTATAGAAATATATGGAGTATTCTAAAGTATGCAACCTAGGAAGCTAAGAATAAGTCTGACATATTTGTAGGAGCCTATCCTTAAACCCTGGTGTTTCAATCCTCCAACACTGCATGATATCTCTCTTTTTTAAGGGCCTTAATCTCATTTATAAAGGAGAAGCCCTAACGGCTTAATCACCTCTTAAAGGTCCCATCTGTTAATAGTATCACATTGCCAACATCTGAAGTTTAGAGGGGACACATTCAAATCACAGCATTCTGCCTGTGCCCCCCCTAAAATTCATGTCCTTGTTATATACAAAATAATTTGTTCCAGCCCAATAGCCCCCAAAAGTCTCAACTTGTTTTAGTATCAACTTCAAAGCCTAAGTCCAAAGTCTCATCTAAACATCATATGGGTGAGATTCAAGGTGAAATTCATCCTGAGGCAAATTCCTTTCTAGCTGTGAGCCTGTGAAATCAAGTAAGTTATGTGCTTACAAAACAAAATGGTAGGACAAGCATAGGATAGCTGTTCCCATTCCAAAAGGAAGAAACAGGAAAGAAAAAGGGAGTAACAGGTCCCAAGTCAGTCTAAAACACAACAGAGCAAACAACACTGAGTCTTAAGGCTTGAGGATAATCTTCTTTGACTCCATGTACTACCGTCTGGACACACTGGGGTGAGGTGGAACCCCAAGGCCTTGGGCAGCCCTGCCCTATGGCTTTGCTAGATATAGTCCATGCTTCATTTCTTACATATTCAAGTCACATGCTTTGGTTTTCCCAGGCTGGTGCTGCACACCGGTGGCTCTACAGGTCTGAGGTTCTAGGGGTAGCCCTGTTACCATAGCTCCACTAAGCACTGCCTTATAGTGAGGACTCTGTGAAGGATCCACCCTGAAGCAGATCTCTGCCTGGGCCCTGAGCTTTTCCAAGGCACTCTAAAATCCAGGTGGAGAAAGCCATGCCTCCACAGCTTTTGCACTTTGCATGCCTGCAGAATTAGCACCACATGGTTGCCACCAAGGCATATTGCCCTCTGGAGCAGTGACATGAGCCACATCTGGATCTATTTGAACCACAACTGGAATAACCAAACACACACTCTGGCCCTGTGATGATAAGCATGGCAGCCTTGAATATCTCTGAAATGCCTCTGGGGTCATTCTCCCATTGTCTTGATGAGTAGCACCTATCCATGCTAATTTCTTCATCAACCAGTTACTTTGCCACACTCTTTGTTTTTCTCTCCTAAAAAGAATTTTTTATTCTTTACATAGTCAGTCTGAGAATTTTCCAAATCTTTATATTCTAACTCCCATTTGATTATAAATTTCACCTTTAAGTCATTTCTACTTCTTGCATTTTACTATAAGCAGTTAACAGATGCCACCCAGCATTCTGAACACTTTGTTGCTTGGAAATTTCTTCTGCCAAATATCCTAGTTCAATGTTAAGTTCTGTATTCCACAAAGTCGCAGGACACAGACATCACTCAGGTAAGTTCTTAGCCGCTTTACAACAAGGATGACTTGTCTTCCAGTTTCTAATACTATGTTCTTCCTTTCCATCTGAGACTTTTTGTCAGAATAGTCTTTACTGTCCATATGTCCAGCAAGATTCTCTCGATGACCACTCAAGTAATCTCTAAAAGAATGAAGGTTTCTCTACAGCCCCTCTCTTCACTTCAAAGCCCTCAATAGAATTGCCCTTAATGCTCCCTTCATGGCAATCTAGGTTTTCTCTGGCATCCACTTCAAAAATGATTTCAGCCTATATGTCATTATGTAGTTCCAAAGCTACCTCCACATTTTTAGATGGTTCTTATAGAAACTCCTTACTTTTCTTGTACCAATTTCTGTCTTAGTCCTTTTGTGCTGCTATAACAGAATACCACAGACTGGGTGATTTACAAAGAAGATAAATTTGTTCTCACAGTTCTGGAGGCTGGGAGATTCAAGATCCAGCCACTGACGTTTGGTCTGGTGAGCACCTGCTTGTGGCCTCCTCAAATGGCAGAAGGCAGAAAGGCAAGCTACCTGAAAGCTGCATGAAGCTTTTTTTTTTTTTTTCGTTCTTAATCTCATTCAGGAGGGATGGAAAAGCCCTCCCTCATGGCCTAATTACCCCTTAAAGGCCCTACCTCTTCACTGTCACATTGGCAACGTATGAATTTTGGAGGGGGCACATTCAAACCATAGCACCTGGCTTAAAAATTTCAAAAAGTTTATAAAAAGGGGTATTTTCTAAGTATATAGAAATGAAAGGTCCAGCAAAAATTCTCAAAAAACAAATTATATCAGAACAGTAGTCAATTTCTGATCTTGGGTAATACATCCGAAGTGCTTGGCACAATGCCCAGCACATAGTAGTTGCTTCATAAACATTCATTAAGTAAAGGAATGACCAATTTGGTTTCTTTTTTTTTTGAGACGGATCTCGCTCTGTCGCCTATGCTGGAGTGCAGTGGTGTGATATCCGCTCACTGCAAGCTCCACCTCCTGGGTTCATGCTATTCTCCTCCCTCAGCCTCCTGAGTAGCTGGGACTACAGGCACCCGCCACCACGCCCGACTAATTCTTTTTGTATTTTTTAGTAGAGATGGGGTTTCACCGTGTTAGCCAGGATGGTCTTGAACTCCTGACCTCGTGATCCACCCACCTCAGCCTCCCAAAGTACTGGGACTACAGGCATGAGCCACCGCTCCTGGCCTGGTTTCCTTTCTTGACAGCAGTAATACTGTCAAAGAGTAAATGTATAAATGGTTTGTATATTATAAAATATTTTAATGCACTTTAATAAAAACATATTAGACTTCTAAGTTAGTAGGCCTATCTGGTATATACAGAAGATCAGGAATTCGCACATTTGTTCATTCAGCAAATAATTATTGAATATTTCTTCATGGCATGTGCTGGCTATGTGGCAGGTAATGAAGTGACTAAATTTCTGTCTTCACGGAGCATACATTCTAACTGGGGGAGATGGTCAATAAATACATTTATAAAAAATATTATGTCAGATGGTGCAAAATATAATGGAGAAAGCATAAACCAAAGTAAAAGAATAGAGAGGAACTAGGTGGGTAGTGAGAGAAAGCCACTCTGAAAATGAGGATGGAGAAGATGACTGAGTAAGTCATGAGAATAGCTGAGAAAAGCAGTTAAGCAAAGACTTTCATAAAATTTTTAAGGACAGAACGAAGAAATATGGGCTGTATAATAGCACTTTCAGGAGTATTCCAGGCAAACTGAATGAGTCTTCTCCAAAAGCACGGATTAACAAAAGGATAGAGATTGACCCAGATGAAGGTTCTTATGGCCATGTGATACAGCTCTGATTCGAGCTCTGTACTGGTTCATATTTAATCATGACTTAAAGATACAAAAAACTAGCTAATTAAATTTGAGCATCACACAAAACTTGGAGAGAAACGTAAAACCTTTGGATTACAGAAATAACATTTGAAAAGGTCTTAAGAGACTGAAGCAATTGCTCCAATCTAACAAGATAAAATTAGATCATATCTAGAAAGTATTCTGTAAAGTACATAAGAAGAGGTGGCTTAAGCAACAATATGTGGGAAAAAGAACCTCTATGGGTTTTTTGTTGACACTAAGCCCAATTTGAACTATGTGATAATGACTACCCCTGGAAAGCTGATGAATTATTAAGGAACTATTAAGTATTTAGAGCCAAGGAAATGACACTTTCACTAAATTCTACATTCATCAAACCACACCAAAAATAGTATTGTGTTCAGTGCTGACGATCAACATTTAAGAGAGATTTAAACAAACAGATGCATCTACACAGCACCAAGGATTAAAATCCATGCAATAAGAAAATGAATTGAAGGAACTAAGGTTATTTATCAGGGAGATGGATAAAACACTTGTATGTGAGGGGTTAGGAGACAGTTCATAGCTATCTTCAAATATTGAAAGGGCTGTCCTGTTGAAGTAACGAAATTGGATTTATTCTGTTTATCACAAAAAGTTGAAGTAGGATCAATGGGTGGAAGCACTCCAGGAAGGAAATTTGGTTGATCATTTAAGAAAATGTCACAATTATTCAATTAGGATGTTAAGACTCCCTGTTACAGGATAACTGTTTTGGGAGACAGGGATTGTTGCAGTGAGGGCTCAGAGAACTAAGTGTCCATTAAGGTACTTCTACTTGATGGTTCTATAATTGATGCAATAGATGAGTCTCTTTTTTTCTTAGCAATACTGAGGCAGCAGCTTGCTTCTCTCTCTCTTCCCCTACCACTTTCTTCTAGGGAGAGGAGTGTCTTCAATAAAACTTTTTCCCACTTATTTTTTTCTCACATTTCTCATTTTAATTTCCCTGTTGTTTCAACTTCTCTATTACTGATGTCTTTGAACATTTTTTATATTTACAATAATTTTCTGATTACATATGTTATTAAAAGAAGTATAGCAAAATGATATATAAAAATATGGTGAGTTACATTTAGTATTAATACTCAAAAACTACTTTTTATTTATACTCAGTTAGATATAGAACAGCTGTGAAATCACAATAGCCAGTGTCTTCAGCACTTAAGTCCTGCATCTTACACAAAAATGAATTCAAGGTGGATCACAGATTACATATGTAACATAAAATCATAAAACGTATAGAAGATAACAAAAAAGAAAATCTTCAGTAAGTAGAACTTGGTGAAAAGCACTTGGAGATGACAGCAAAAGCATGATCCATAAAAGAAAAAAAATGAACTTCATCAAAATTAAAATTTTTGCTTTGTGAAAGTCCCTGTTAAAACGATGAAAAGATAAACTATAACTGGGAGAAAATATTTGCAAACTACATATCTGATGAACTACCACTGTAACATATACAGAACTCTCAAAACTCAACAGTAAGAAAACCAAGGACTCCCTTCAGAAAATGACTTTAAGACATGAAGAGACATTTCACTGAAAGCCACGTATGGGTGGCAAATTAGCATATAAAAAGGTGTTCAATATCATTAGCAGTTAGGAAAATGCAAATTAATACAAGATGAGATATCACTATGCATCTATTAGAACAGTTAAACAGAAAACAGTGATAATAACAAATGCTGGAGGGGATATGGAATAGCTGGATCTCTCACACATTGCTGGTGGAATGTAAAATGGTACAGCCACTCTGGAAAATAGTTGGATACTTTCTTTAAAAACTAAACACACCGACCGGGCTCAGTGGCTCAAGCCTGCAATCCTAGCACTTTGGGAGGCCAAGACGGGTGGATCACGAGGTTAGGAGATCAAGACCATCCTGGCTAACACTGTGAAACTCTGTCTCTACTAAAAAAATACAAAAAACTAGCCAGGCGTGGTGGTGGGCGCCTGTAGTCCCAGCTACTCGGGAGGCTGAGGCAGGAGAATGGCGTAAACCTGGGAGGCGGAGCTGGCAGTGAGCTGAGATCCGGCCACTGCACTCCAGCCTGGGCGACAGAGCGAGACTCTGTATCAAAACAAACAAACAAACAAAAAACTAAACACACCCTTACCATATGACCCAGCATTTGTATTCTTGGGCATTTATCACAGAGTAATGAAGACTTAATGTTCACTCATAAACCTGTATAGCTTTGTTCACAGCAGCTCTGTAAATAATTACCCCAAACTGGAAAGAACCAAAATATTCCTGAATGGTTAACTGTGGTACATTTATACTGTGGAATACTATTTATCAATAAAAAACAACTATTGTTATGAGCACAACTTAGATGGATCTCAAGAGCATTATGTGATGTGAACAGAGACAATCTCAAAATATCACATACTATATGATTCCACTTATATAGCATTTTCAAAATGACAAAATTAAAGAGATGGAAAGCAGATTAGTGGTTGTTCGAGGTACAGATTGTGGTAGAGAGGAAGTGGGTGAGGTAGCATGAGTGGTATCTTTGTGGTGATGTTATGAGAAGTGCTGTACCTTGATTGTTGTGGTTACACAAATCTATACATGTGATAAAGTAATGGTACTATGTACAAGCATTGTAATAATGTCAAATTCCTGGTCTTAAAATTATACCATAATTATGTGTGACATAACAATGCGGGAAACCAGGTGACGGATACATGAAACCTCTTTATTACCTTTGCATCTTCCTATAAACATATAATAATTTTAAAATAAAAAATAAAACAAAAAAGGTGATCTTGACAATTCAATGAAGAAACATAATGGCTTTGTATTTTATATTGTAATTCTCTCTCTGTCTAGGAATAGCTTCCTAACTGCAGTAGTAAGAAGGAGAATAGAAGATAGAAATTAGGGGCTACGGAAATTACTATTCATTGGTCCCTATCTCTAAGGAGAGATATGAAACAGTCTAGGTCGAAGAAATAACTAAAAAGTATTTTTAAAACTATAAGGATAAGGAAACAGATAAACTTTTTAAAAAAGTAATTACCTTAACATGAAATTCATTGTCTAATAGGATATTTTGAGTCTTCAAGTCATGATGAAGTAAAGGAGGAGTCATATTGTGCAGGTAATTTACACCAAGGGCAATTTCATGCAGAATGCGAAATCTCAATGGCCAAGCAACATCAGGATATTCAGTTTTCTTCATATATATGTGAAAAGAAACAAAACAAAATTAGTCCAAATTTCACTACGTTTCACACTTAGAAGTTAAATATTCCATGAGGAAATACAGTATAAACTAAGGTTAAAACATATGCGCATTTTTATAAAATAGCGTCAATTTGATGGGGTTTAACATTTATGTGTCTTACTTTCCTCACTTTCTAGAGAAAATTATGATAACTTTATAGCACCAGTACTTCCTTTTAGTTTATATTGGTCATGCAACTACATGGTTTTGGGTCTTTCTTCAACTGACACAGATCTCAATTATTTTGTGTCTATACATAGCCAAAGTCATATACTTACACCCACATCCGCCTCCCCATTCTATGTCTTAATCAGGTAATTTGAGTGCACACAAATACACACAAAATGACACACAATTTATTTCTAGTAAATACCAAGCCATTCATTCAAAATTTTTATTTTAATTTTATTAATATAAAATCAGACTTTATTATTATAATCATTGCATCAGTTATAAATTATGACCATATTTATTGACTAAGCACTAATTTATCATACATTTAATCATATAATTAATTTATCTGCATTCCAGCTTATAAAATTAGCCTTTTGATTTGTTTTTGTGGAAGGGGACAACCATTTTTGTTTCTAAAACTATACAGTATAGACACATTTAAAACATAACGTTTTGTTTTTCATAGTACTCAACATCCATCTGAGCTTTCTTAAAATAAATGTTTTCTGAACACAAAAGTTAATGTAGCTTCCCAGGAGAATGAACATACTTCAGAAGATCAGGCAATTTGGGAAGATGAACAATGAATCACCAGGCACCATGCCACATTTTTCTAAATGCTATGAAAAAGACTGCTTCTACTGAAAATACAAAACTGATCTTGAGAAGTTTTCCTGCAAATGCGTCAGCTTATAGTTTAGTGATCAATCTGGCAGGGGGAGTGGTTCAAAATATTTTAGACTGTTTATGATACATCTTGAGTTTTTTCAGTGAATTTTGTAAGGTTGGGGGAGGGCACGTCAAGATAAATCCCACCCTAAGTAATGCAATACAGGAAACCAAATGAAACACAAAAGACTAATGTGGAACATTACTTTCTCTGGTACACACAGAGCCCTGTCCCCTAGAGAAACTGAATCTTTTAATCTATAAAGATTGTAACTTTTTCTGAAAATTACACAGTTTAAAGCAGTTACCAGGCCTCTCTGCAGCATAATGTAATATGGAGGCTTGTGATCACAGAGACAAGGCAGAGAAGTGCTCACTCTATATTTTATGATTTTTTTTTTCAGGAGTTAGCAGTCCCCCGGAGGAGGCTGTAGAATGTCCAGTGAGCTGCAAATTTGGGTGCCAGAGTATCTGCTGGGGTGTGGGAAGAAAATATTAGATTTCTACTTATATTCATTTCTCAACAAAAATAAAAGAGAAATTGTGATTTATTAATATTTGTATCTTGGTTGCTGTGGTAGTTATACAAATCTTACAGACTGACACCAGTTACTTATTCCATCCTTGTTTCAAATGATCACAAGTCACGAATAGAATGTGATGTATTCTGAAACAGAGAGGAAGTTACTCTATGACTGACTGACAGTGGCACCCACTTTCCCTTGGCCACTTACAGGGCATTGTGTTACACTATCATTTAGGAGTATCCATTGATTGGATTTTATAGATTATTACAGTTTTAATTAAGCCAACCCTCACAAAATGGACCAAGTGGTTAAAAAAGATTTACTGAAACTACAGACTCATGATAATATTAATAATGAATACATATATTTTGAGAATGAGGACCCCTGAATTTGTTTACTCATGGGATTCACAGAGAGAGAGTGATTGGTACCTTGGGAAAAAAGGTAAATGGCTCATACCACTGTCTATTATTAGAAAAGCTAATGTATCTGGTATTCAGATAATTTATTAATATCTGGCCTGCTAATTCAGAACTTCATGAACTGGTATTAGTAACATTAAATTTGAATTTGAAATTGCTATTAATATAAAATAAAATATCACTTAACAGTGGATTTTACAGTGTGCAGAGTTTATCTTTTCCATTTCTACCCATGTAATATGCATATAAATACTAGAATTTGCTATAAATGTTAGGAATGGTAACTCAGGCAAAATAATCTAGAGTACAGGGCCTGAATCCATAGTGTTTTAATCAACACAAAAATATCACAAAAGGTAAAATTTTATCCCTGTGATAGTTTTTCATTATTCTTTGATTCATCTATATAACCCTAAATAATCTGATCAAATATAAAATCAAAGTAAAATATAGTTTGAATAGTAAAAATGGCAATTATGGCCACTAAAAATGTGTAATACTTACCCTATGTAGGAGTTCATTTAATGATCCATTTGGCATGTATTCAGTAACTATTCCCAAAAATTCAGGCTCATTGCAAATTCCCAAAATTGGGAGAATGTAACTAAATCTAGCTTTGTGTAAAATTTCAGCTTCTCTTAAGACATCCTTTCTTTCACTAAGAGAAGAAAATGCATAATTACTTCAAGTAATACAAAATATACAATTATCATGCCTATAAGATTAAGCCTGGATTTTTTTCATTAATTAACTATGTGACCTCATGTAAATTATGCAACTTCTCTGCACCTTAGTTTCATCATATTTAAAATACAAATAATACCTACCCTATATATTCCACAAGTCTGTTTAGAGACCAAAATAACTTCTATAAGCCACTGACAGGTAAAAGTGCTAAACACAGGTTATTATTATTGTACTTTTCCTAGGAAAGGGAAAGAACATAGTATTAAATTTATAAAGTCTATTTAGGTTAGAATAATTGGTGCTTGAACTAATTACATTAAGTTTACATTGTATTCAAATGAACATGTTTTATCAGAATATTATATTAAATTTTATGGTTGCATACCATATAAACATTTTCCAAATATCCTGAATATTAAAACATTTAAATGTTATAGATTTAACAGCTGCATAAAAGTCAATAATATTTATAAATTATATACCAGAACTCAGGAAAAGAACACTGAGAACAGGTAAATGCTTAATAATATTAATAGACTGCTGGGGTAACTGGCTCCCAGGTTCATTTGCTTATGCATATATAAAACAAATATATATTTAACTATTTTTTTTTTCTATTTTTCTTTGTCACCCAGGCTAGAGTGCAGTGGTGTGATCACTGCTCACTACAGCCTCAAACTCCTGGATTTAAGCCATCCTCCCACCTTAGCCTCCCCAGCAGCCAGCAAGCCCCACAGGCATGCAACCATGCCTATTTTTTTATTTTTTTATTTTTGTAGAGACAAGGTCTCACTATGTTGCTCAGGCTGGCCTCACACTCCTGGGCTCAAGTGACTCTCCAGTTTCAGCCTCCCAAAGTGCTGGGATTACAGGTGTGAGCCACCTTGCCTGGCCACATTTAACTTTTATTATGGATAAAGAATGATGCTCAGCATTATGGAAAATATGTAAATTAAAAAGATATAGTCTTTGCCTTTGAGTTGCCCAGAAATCTTTTAAGTAAAATAAAAATATGAGGCAGAATGTAATAAATGCCACCAAAAGAGAAAAGAAAAGGAAGCTATTGGGAAATCAGAGAAAAGAGAGTACATCTGAGGTTAGGAGAGTCATTTACAGTCTTCAGAAAAGTAGGATTTTGATCCCAGCTGTACCATAAGAATGAACAGAATTTAAACACTGGAGGGTATCTAAGACAAATGAGGCCTCCACTTGAGGAGGGGATGTGCTTTCTTTTTAACCTGTATATGCCTAGCACTTGGAACAGTGCCCTGGACATAATAATGTATCAGATGTTCAAATAGGTAGGTATCAAATGAATTCAAGGAAGTTAAAGGGAAGGCTAAATTTGGGAAATTGTGAATTGTTTAATGCAGATCAGGATATGTAATATAAAAGGAGTGAAGGTGAATAAGACAGGTTAGGGCCATTTCTCAGTCTTAAAGCCTGGTTAGGGTGGTGAAACTTCATTTAGCAGTCACTAAATTGTGACTGATGGTTTGTTTATATGACGCTTTTCTTTTACATACAGAATACAGGCTGGAAACTTTTTTTTTTTTTTTTTTAACAGACCAGATCTTGCTGTGTTGCCCAGACTGGCCCTCCCTACTCTGCCTCTTGAGTAGCTGGGACTACAGGGGTGTGCTAACGTACCTGGTGTGACTGAAAGTTTTTGAGTCAGGGAATGACAGTAGAATAAAATTTTAAGATGATTAATTTGGCAACAAGATGTAGGATTAGTAGAAAGTGGTAGAGTTTGAAAATCAGGTGGTAGGAGATTTGAATACCAGTTAAGACGTGAACTTAAAACTACAAAGGTAGCAGTGGAAATGGAAAGAAAAACACTAAGTGAATAGAATGCCCAGGTTGTGGTGACTGACTGTAGGGGGTTAAACAAAAAATGAAAAGGAATGGGAGATGTCATTATTTTTTTTACCCTGGGTGACTGGATGTTGGTTGCAGCAATGACAGAAATAGAAATGTTTCCAGGAGAAGCCTATTAGGTAAGTAATGATGGTAAGTTAGTTCTTACACCTCTCAAGCTCTGAATGAATGGCTGTTGAAATATGAATAGCAACAGACATTCTAGACCAGACTAAGATGGGCTGCTTTTAAAAACAAACAAAAAAACAAAGCAAAAGAATCTTGGTCATTTATTTTTTGAATAGGTCATATATTTATATGTCTTAAAATTCAAGAGTAACCAGAAGGCATAAAGTGAAAAGCTTCTCTCATTCTCTGTCCTTCAATCACTTAATACTCCAACTGCTAGGAAACCAATTATATCAGTTTGTGAGACCCATTTCAATTAAACGTTTATTCTCTAGATGGAAATAGTTCTGTATTTGCCCCAAGAGATTTGGGCCAACAACAGAGGATGACCCTGAAGATTCCTGGATACTAAGAACAACAGAGAGTGCATGCTGCAGAAGTCTCAGTGATACTTCACACACTCTTTCCTCCTCCCATTAAGAGACATTCTTCTTTCCACTGTGACCCTATTACACGTCAGTCACTTTACATGCACTAGCATCCTAGGATCACCCTCTAAACATAGTTTCATTATCTCCACTTCATAAATGAGGGCACTGAGGCTCAGGAAAATTAATACTTTTCTAATGGTCGCACTAATAAGTGGCAGCGTTGGCGTCAGATTTGAATTGCAATTATGGGACATTAAAGCCTGCATTCTTTCTACCCTACTGCTTGATCAAAGAATATAGTAGGACAGTTCTTGAAGATAGATTTTTGGCAAGATTGAGTGAGTAGGAAATTTTTTTTAAAAGCCAAAAGATTTTAAAAATTGATTTTTATATTTTTAAAATAAAGGCGTAAAGTACAGCTTCTATAGTCACATCACCAAAATTAACTCAAAAATTTAATCAAAACAGTTATGTCATCTACAGGGTATTTGAACAACCAATTGGACTCATTACTCATAAGGGGTGGGAAGATTGTTGGGGAAGGTCCACTCATCGGACAGAAGTCAGGTTATGGAGACTGATTCACCAATCATTAAAATAAGGGCATGTAACATTGCATAAACTTATTTTTCTTTCAGGTCATCCCAAAGAACAATGCAAACATTGTTCTCCATAGCCCGAGACACACATGTATTTATTATTCCTATTTTATAAGTGAGGAAAGAGACACCAGTGAGTCAACTGCATAGCCTCATCTAATGCTCAGACTACATAAATACTGCAATGATAAGATCTTAAGTAACACATTGGAAAAAAGAATGCGATGCAGTAATGCCCGAGTGTTTCACTGGTCTTATGGCTTCCTCGAAGACAGAATTAATTTCCTACCCAATTCAGTGAAGAATTTTAGACTATGAAAATTGTTCATGAGTATGAGAAAGAAACTCCCTCTTCACTTCTTGGTCCCCAAACTGTACAAAGCTTAGATAAACTAAAATCCTGAGAAGCACCACCCAAAGTGGGAGGATCAATTGGCTTTTCAATACCTATTGGGTCCATCAGTGCTACATTTCCATGCAGTGTTTGCATAACTGGTTCTAACATATACCCATCCTCTCTAACCAACCACCACCTCTAAAAGTTGACTACAGACACATATACACACTTGCCCAGCACTTGCTCCACAGAATATAAGGCCGAGAGTAAACAGACACCACACCTTGTATATCACTGAATCTGGATTATGATAGAAAAGAAGTGGAAACAAGCTCTAGAGGTGTCCCAGATCTCCTGTGCCATTTAAGCCATCCAAGCCTGACAGTGAGAGACAATGAAGAAAAGTCACAGGTAGGTGAAAATCCAGTAACTCTGGCAGGGCAGAAGCTGAGGAATTTATCTGATACTGGATACTCACAGCTTCTGGCCAATCAGGCATCTGTGATGACGTATTTTCACATTAGATATAGGAGGAGGAGAAGAAAATGTTGTAATCATGGATGTTAACTCACTAAGAACTGAATGCTGGGCCTAGTTAAATCCCTGTAGGAAGTAAAATACGCAAGACTAGTGACCAGACCCATTGACTAATACACAGTTACAGGTCTATGGCACGCGGTTGTAATGTTCTTCTGAAAACAGAAACTAATGCTAACCTTCCCTTAAAACCTGTACAAACCAGTAAGTGAAAGCCATTTACAATTTCTGGCCATTTAACAGTCTTTTGGTTCAATTTATTGTGGCAAAAATAGCACACATTTCCTCTACTTAACAATCTTCCCGTGAGAGAAACAGAGTGGGAGAAACTGAATTATATTGAGTTTGATATAAAACGTTCCTGACAATACATAGTAAACCACAAACAAAACAAAAACAATAAAAAGCAAAACATCCTAGATTCTAAAGCAGCTCTGTCCAATAAACATATAATGTGAAAACCACCACATACAATTTAAAATTTTCTCATGGCCACATAAAGTAAAAAAACACATTAAAATGAATTTTAATCTTATATTTAACCCAAGATATCAAAAATATTATCATTTCAGTATATAATAAACAAATATTAATAAAATATTACAAGTTTTTAAAAAATAAATACTAAGCATTCAAACTTTGGTATTTTACACTTAGGTCACATTTCAATTCGGACGGGCACATTTCAAGTGCTCAGTACCCACCTGTGGCTAAGGGCTACCTACTGGGCAGTGCAGCCCTACAGCCCGATTTCAAAAATAAGGAAAAAACAAAGCAAGCAAAACCCACACCCACTATATATAAACACACACCAATTTCAATAAACCCGGCGTTTAGAGTTACGCAGTGATTGCTGATTTTTGGAGTACGGAGAGAGAACGCTTAGGAGTAAGAGGGAAGGAGAGAAAGGGAAATGGAGAGATGCGTGGAGGAATGCAACTGCTGCATCTCCAGAGAAGCTCGTGCTCCCTACCGTGCCAGAGCGTGAAGGGTCGGTGCTCCCTACCTCCCAAGCTTGAAGGGCTGCCTAGCGGTGACGAGGTGGGGCCGGCCCCAAGCGGTCACTGCCATTTGGGCTCTAGAGCCCGCTTGTCAGGGGGCTTGAGGGGATGCAGGATAGTTGGGGGCTCTTCCCGGGAGCCCATTGGCTGCCTACCTGTCGAGCAGCGGGGTGTGGATGTGCAGGTGCTTCACGGCCACCTGGACGCGCCAGTCTGCATGGCGGGCGGACGACACAGTGCCCGAGGCGCCGCGGCTCAGGTAGCGCAGGTCGGCGAGCTTGTGGTAGGGAATGGTGGGCAGGGCGCTGCAGATGGCCTCCCCGTTCATGGTCCCGGGCGCTCAGGCCGGTTCCGGTTGTGCCCCCTGCTGCGGCGGCTCCCAAGGCTCCCCCGCCGCGCTCGGGAGCCCAGATCCGCCCCTGCACTAGCGAGGCCGGCAAGACCCTTTTTGCCCCGCGACACTAGGTCACGAGGGCGCCCATTCCCCGGGCGGCCCACGCCAGCCGCTGCTTCTCCGAACCAGAGCTGACTTCTTTTCTAGAGACTGGTGCCAACGCCGTAGCGCCCCAAGGAGCTTCCTCTCTCGCCGCCCCGGCCGGCCCTCCCCGGCGCGCGCCGCCACCAGCTCAGGCCGCCCGAGCTCCTCCCTCCCCAAACTTCGCAGGCTACGTCAGCGGCGGACAGCAAGGCGGGGAGAGGGGCAGCCCGCTCGCGGCCCTTCCGCCTG
>NW_012114710.1:7390476-7393931 GCF_000951035.1 Colobus angolensis palliatus
CCTCACCCTCACCACCGGCCGCCAAGATTCTCTGGGCCACAGGTCTTCCGGAAGTTGCCAATCCCGGTAGCTGCAGCGTCCGGCTGGGGGCTTTCTTAGGGGGCTCGGGGTTCTGCTTTCTGACTCACTCCCTACTCTGCGCCTGCGCAGGAAGCGATTTGGGGGGTGTTGTGAATTCCGAGGGCTCCACACTTAAGAGGTTGTACACTCACCTGTCTACCTGGACTCCAATTTCCATATTTCCAGTCACTTCAGGACTCAGAGATGGATGATAAACCCTGTCATAGTGGAGCAAGTTCAGGTGTTTAACCGTTGTTATGTGGGATCTGCCTTTCTCCCGCTTCTTTCTTACTTCCCTAAGTATATACATGCAGAGAGTGAAAAATAACCTTGAGAGAGTCCATCCCTCTAACTCCAGGTAAGACTGCAAATAATTCTTTCTTATAAATCTGGGAGGAATGCAGTGTTTCACGCCAACCAAAAAAGACTGCAAACGTTTTTCCATCTTGCTGCTTTGAACACCTTTCTACTTAGGTGACTATTTTGTAAGATATGAGTGCAAATGTTAAATACAATACCAAGTCCATACTAGATGTTTAATTAATTCTAGGGCTTCAGTAATAAGGAATGACTCAAACAGATTTCTGCCTACAGACAGCTAATGCATCTCGTATTTTTGCATTACCTGAAATGAAAGTAGCAATGTTAGGTTTTACAATAGTGGGAGGTTGTAAACGATAGTGTGTTAAAAATTTTTGATCATTTATAATAAAATGTTCAGCACTAAATATATGGTCTGATGCTCTGTGCTTTCTTGCTTAATAAACTTTTTTTTTTGTTTTTTTTCTTTTCGAGGGGGAGTCTTGCTCTGTCACCTAGGCTAGAGTGTAGTGGCACGATCTCAGCTCATTGCAACATCCGCCTCCCTGGTTCAAGCAATTCCCCTGCCTCAGCCTCCCAAGTAGCTCGGATTACAGGCGCCCAGCCCCCAGCTAATTTTTGTATTTTTAGTAGAGATGGGGTTTCACCATGTTGGCCAAGGTGGTCTCAAACTCCTGACCTCGTGATCCACCCACCTTGTCCTCCCAAAGTGCTGGGAGTACAGGCCTGAGCCACCGGCCAATAAGCGTTTTTCTTAGAAAGTACTCAGAAAACTTTTCTATCCATTCATTCTGTTATGCACGTCAGTGTGAAGAGACCACCAAACAGGCTTTGTGTGAGCAATAAAGCTTTTTAATCACCTGGGTACACGCTGACTTAGTCCGAAAAAGGAGTCAGCAAAGGGAGATAGGGGTGGGGCAGTCTTTATAGGATTTGGGTAGGTAGTGGAAAGTTACAGTTAAAGGGGGTTTTCTCTTGCAGGCAAGGGCAGGGTCACAAGGTGCTCAGTGAGGAGCTCCTGAGATTCGTTGTCTAGGAGAAGGAGTGTCACAAGGTCAATTGATCAGTTAGGGTGGAGCAGGAACAAATCACAATGGTGGAATGTCATCAGTTATGGCAGGAACTGGCTATTTTCACTTTTGTGGTTCTTCAGTTGCTTCAGGTCATCTGGATGTATACGTGCAGGTCACAGGGGATATGATGGCTTAGCTTGGGCTCAGAGGCCTGACATATTTATCCAGTCAATTAATTAAAAACATGAGTCCTAGAAAAAGAGAACAAAGCATAAACAGAGAAGAAATATCAAAATAATAGTTTAAAAAATTTTGCCAGGACAGGGGTCTTCATATTTAAAGGGCTCACCAAGTAAAAATACCTACATGAAAGCACATCATTAAAAAGGTGAGAACATTAAGAATAAAGGGAAGATTCTAAACGTTTTCAAAGGGCAGAAACAAAAATTAAAGGAATGGGAATTAGAATGGCATTGTATTTCTTAACAATATTACTAAGTCATTGTTATCCTAAAATATAATGAAGTGAAATTTTTTCAGTATTTTAAAGGACAGTAACTTCCAACTTAGAATTCTGTAGTCAAACTATCTGTCAAATATAAGGGCAGAATAAAAACATTTTCACGTATACAAGGATGAAATACTTTCATTCCATTTCCTTTTTTTTTTTTTTTTTTAAAGAAAGCTCCTAGAGAATGTGTTCAGCAAAACATGGAGTAGGCCTAGAAAAAGAAAGACATGGGATCCAGAAAACAGGACCAGGAAATTAAGAAGGGAAACTCCAGAATGAGAGAAATATGACAGAATTGGAGGGCAACCCATTTTCACTGAATAGGGAGATGGCAGACTTTAAGAGAAAACAGTAGTTACAGTAATTGAAATGATAGATTATCTAATTTGAGTATTTGAGAAATTATATAGATAGATGTTTGATAGATCTAATGAAATCTGGGATAAAATTGGAGAACGAATTGTAAAAAAATACAAGTAAAAAGAAGGAGACAATTGTTAATTCCATGAAAATTGTATCAGAAAGGGAAAAAACATTTCTCTAAACTGTTTTGTGGTGGCGAAAAATGTAGAACTTTTCAGAGCTTTTGAAATGCTAATATACATCTCTAAGAAGGAGAGAACATGAAGCATAGAACTTTATGGAATTTATTTGTATTGTTAATTACATTCATTTTAAATTTACTTTTTAAAACCATATTCACATGGTTTAAAATTTAAAACAATAAGGACTTACAATGCAATGGAAAAATTGAGAAGAGGACTTAGATACCTTGAAAAAGAGGTGAAAGGTGCTCAACATCATTCATGATCAGGGAATCACAAATTTTATTCACAGTGCAACACTACTATCCAAATAGTAGAAAGAATAAAATTAAAAAGAATATACCAAGTGCGAGTGAGGATTTGGAGCAACAGGAACTCTTATACACTGCTCATGGGAGTGTTGATTGGTACAATTAATTTTGTAAATTGTATGTCAGTATCTATTAAAACTGCAGATATGCAGACCCCATGACCCAGTAATTCCTTGCTTCGGTATGTGGACATGTGTATGCATCTACTAGAATGTTCATAGCAGTGGTGTTTATAATAGTCTCAATCTGGAAATTACCCAGATATCCATAAATAGTAGAGTAGATAATACATTTTGGCACATTTATGCAATATAATACTAAGTGGGAATGAAATTAAACAGTGTACAAATATAATGTTGGATGAAAAAAGCCAGATATGGAAGAGTACATAATGCATGAGTTCATTTGTATAAAGTACAAAAATAAATAAAACTAACTTATGCTTATAGAAATCTTCTCTCTAGTAAGGGAGAGGCATTGATTAGAAGCTAATGATGAGGTATCTGGGATGATGGCAATGTTCTATTTTTTGATTCAGGACCTAGGATCTAGATGCCAGTTGCATGGGTGTGTTCAGTTTATGAAAATTCTTGAAGATTACAGTCATGTTCACTCTTATACTTCAATAAAAAGTTAATTGGTTTAAATATAAAATAAACATGCACATATATAAATATAAGTATATATTGTATAT
>NW_012114710.1:7394731-7397054 GCF_000951035.1 Colobus angolensis palliatus
TATATTATATATTTGTATATTTATATATTATGTGTGCATGTTTACATTTAATTATATATAAAAAATATAAAATATCTGTCACTTTTATGTAATTTTTATAACCCTATATACCCATCCACTTTGCTTACTTTTCATTTAATATATCTTGGATATCTTTCCATATGAATGCATAAAAAGCTCCCTCATCTTTTTTTATTTTCTAAAGGCTGATGGATATACCATAATTTATCCCCCATTAATGGGCATTTACTTTGTTTTCACACATATGCTATTACAGATAATGCTGCAATAGTTAATTTTTGCTTATGTTATTTCATACATGTATATCTACATATTCCAGAAGCCAAATTGCTGGATCAAAGAGTATGTTGGTTTATAACTTTGGTTCATGTCATAGAATTGTTCTTCACTGAGGTTATACTAGTTTTCTTTTACTGTAGATGATGAAAATAGCTATTTCTCCACACACTTACTTTCCCATTGTTGGTCTGCTGATTCCTGAAGTGGTCAGTGCTTCTAAATTCATGTAAATGCTAAGATTCTTTTTATCAGAAGCCTTCTAAATATTTTTTAATCACAACCCTAAACCTTTAGCTTTCATGATAGGATTTACCAGTATACCGTTTTAAACATACATTATTAGACATATATGGGAAATTAAATTATATATATCTTCATATACATATAGTTCAATTCCCGCAATTAATTGGCTAAAGATAGAAAGTTTAAGGTATACTGATGCTGAAATACATCAACTAAACAAGAAAGAAAATATTAGAATATGAATGCAAAATTGGCTTAAAAAACAAGAATCACATCTATATACTGATTTCATCTGGTCAAAATTCTATAAAATTACATCAAGATTTGTTTTTCTATGAGATAAGGTTTATTTATACCTGTATGTATTATGTTAGGAAATTGCACCTTGAAATTGCATATCTCTTCAATTAGACACAAGACAAAAAAGGGAAAAATAAACTACTTAAAAAGCTACAAATTTAAGAATTTCAAACATTTCATATTGTTAACTTTTCTAAATTTTGGTTTAAATGCACCTAATAAGTTTTAAAAGCACAAATCCTGGGGAAGTCTGTATAACTGCATGATAATAAATGTACTACATGGCAAAACTAATGTTTGGGGTAATTTGGTATCTTCCCCTCAAAACTTTTAATATTTGATGTATCTGATGATAGTCTATTATTATGAGGAGATAGAAAAATATACTTTTTACATCTAATTAGAAAAATCATGTTTCTCATTTAGCCATCTGTATTCAATCCTAAAATTGAACATGTCGTATTTAAATTGACTGATAAAATGATGTTTTTTTTCTTTAGAATTATTAGGAAACATTACATGGAAATCAACCTTTTAATGTGATATTTACTAATAACACTTTTCTCAAATATTTTTCTGCCGAGACCAGCTCGTTTGGGGAGACCCTAACCCAGTGGTGCTAGAGTGATTAAAGACACACACACAGAAATATAGAGGTGTGAAGTGGGAAATCAGGGGTCTCACAGCCTTCAGAGCTGAGAGCCCCGAACAGAGATTTATCCACATATTTATTAACAGCAAACCAGTCATTAGCATTGTTTCTATAGATATTAAATTAACTAAAAGTATCCCTTATGGGAAACGAAGGGATGAGCCGAATTAAAGGAATAGGTTGGGCTAGTTAACTGCAGCAGGAACACGTCCTTAAGACACAGATCGCTCATGCTATTGTTTGTGGCTTAAGAATGCCTTTAAGCGGTTTTCCGCCCGGGGTGGGCCAGGTATTCCTTGCCCTCATTCCTGTAAACCCACAACCTTCCAGCTTGGGCTTTAGGGCCATTATGAACATGTTACAGTGCTGCAGAGATTTTGTTTATGGCCAGATTTTGGTGGGCTTGCTCCCAACATTTTTCAATTTAAAGTTACATTTAAATCTTTTACCATTTGGACAAATGGTGAAATTATTTTTAAAAAATTCTAAGAAGGTGAAGTTAATATATATTTCTGTGAAAGTGCTGAAAAATAAAAACAAAACAAAGCAGATGGAGATACTGAGCTAGTACAATCTCCCACCTAATTCAAGAATATCTAATGAAGAGCTGACCAGTTCTTTTGAACATTCCCTGGCAAAAGGGAAATCAGTAAATTTTGAGCAAGCCGTTTCCATTGGTTACAGATTTCTTTTGATAAAATTCTCTAACATTTTAAATTTTAGGAGGTGATTCTGGCCTTAATATTACTGGCTTTTACTGTATTAAGTCTAATTCTTGGCCGGGCGCGGTGGCTCAAGCCTGTAATCCCAGCACTTTGGGAGGCCGAG
>NW_012114710.1:7397115-7430875 GCF_000951035.1 Colobus angolensis palliatus
CTACTTGGGAGGTTGAGGCAGGAGAATGGCGTAAACCCGGGAGGCGGAGCTTGCAGTGAGCTGAGATCCGGCCACAGCACTCCAGCCTGGGTGACAGAGCGAGACTCTGTCTCAAAAAAAAAAAAAAAGTCTAATTCTCCTACCTAGACAATTGAAACAAAGGGTCTACCCCTTTTAATGTTGTATGAGGGATTTAACAGATAAATACTTTGAAGATAGGTATGTCATCTTTAGTCTTCTTTTACTTCAACTTGGTTTTTAGTCTCTGTGGTTGTCCCATATTCATCAATATCTCCACCTCCAAATACATTAGAACATTTTTTGTGAAATCTGACAGATGAGAGGGATTGTGGCTGTACCTGTCTTTGATCTGAATCTATTCACACAAAGGAAGATGGCATTCTTGTTTTTTTTTTTTTTTTTTTGTAGGCAGCCCTGCTAAACTATTAATTTAGGTTGGGCCTCAATTAATTTTTCTTTTCTTTTCTTTTCTTTCTTTTTTCATTCTGTCTTGTCTTTCTTTCTTTTCTTTCTTCTCCTTTTCTTCCTCCTCCTCCTTCTTTTTTTCCTTCTTTTCCTCCTGCCCCTCCCTCTCTCCCCCTTCCTATTCTTCTTTCTTCATCTTTTTTTCTTAATGAAGTGCCTTTTAAACAGGTTTTCCCTCTTGTACTTGTACAATTGATTCTTTTAGACCCAGTATTATTGGTTGAACTATGTTTCCCAAAAAGATGTTGAAGTCCTAACCCTCAATACTGATGAATGTGACCAACCATATTTTGAAATAGAATCTTTACAGCTGATCAAATTAGGATAAGGTCGTTAGGATGGGACCTAATCCTGACTGTGTCCTTATGATGAGGGGAAATTTGTACATCATGACAAGCATGCCTACAGGGAAGATACTGTGAAGACACAGGGAGAACACTATCTGCAAGCTATTGAACAAACTAGACTACCAGAAGCTAAGTGAGAAGAATGGAATGGATTCTGCCTCATAGTTACCAGAAGGAACCAACTCTGCTGGCTCTTTGATTTTGGACTTCTAGCTTCCAGACAATAGATTTCTGTTGTTTAAACCATTCTGTGTAGTTTTGTTATGGTAGCCCCAGGAATCTAATATACTCAGCTACAATTTAAAAATACTTTTTAGGATAATTAGAAATTTATAGGATGTTGCAAAGGTAATACAGAGAGGTCTCATGTATCCCTTCATTCAGTTCCTGCCAGTGGTTATGTCTTACAGAATTATAATACAATATAAAAACCAGTAATATAGCATTCATCCAATGTATGTATATTGTTCTGTGTCATTTTATCACATGTGTAGATTCCTGTATCACCACCCCAGTCAAGGTACAGAACTATCCCACCGTAACAAAGATTTCATTTATACTATCTCTTTACTTTCACACTCACCCTCTAACTCCCCGAACATCCTTAATCCCTATTAATCACTAATCTATTTTCCATCTCTATTACATTAATACAGTTGTAAAGTATGTGATATTTTGAGATTCGCTTTGTTTACTCAGCATAATGACCTTGAGATTCATCCAAGTTGTTGCTTAGAATTGGTGTTGGGGCCGGGCGCGGTGGCTCACGCCTGTAATCCCAGCACTTTGGGAGGCCGAGGTGAGCGGTTCATGAGGTCAGGAGATTGAGACCATCCTGGCCAACATGGTGAAACCTTGTCTCTACTAAAAATACAAAAATCAGCTGGGTGTGGTGGTGCACGCCTCTAGTCCCAGCTACTTGGGAGGCTAAGGCAGGAGAATCACTTGAACTCAGGAGGCAGAGATTGTAATGAGCCGAGATCGTGCCACTGAGCTCCAGCCTGGTGACAGAGCAAGATTCCATCTCAAAAAAAAAAAAGAATTGGTGTTTGGTTCTTCTTTAGTATCCATTGTGTACTGTATCATAGTGTTTTAACCATTCTCTTGTTGAGGGATATTTTAGTTATTTCCAAGTTTTGCCTATTACAGATAAAGCTGCTATGAATAATTGTGTGCAGATTTTTGTGTGGACATAAGTTTTTGTTTCTGTGAGATAAATGGCCAGGAGTATAATTCCTACATTGCACAGTAAAAGTATTTTTAATTTGTTTAAGAAATAGCCACACTCTTTTTCAGAGTGACTGCTTCATTTAACATCCCATAGCAATGTACGAAAGATTCCATTTCTCTGAATCTATCTCTATTTTTTATATTAGCTTTCTAATAAATGTGTAGTAATATCTCATTTATATACACACATTTTTGAAACTAATACGGTTTTTTTCGTATATATGTAATTCTTCTAGCCTTTTGTGATTTTTTTCAAAGTGTATTTTGCTATGTTGGCTGTCCTCTCCTGAAAGCACAACATTTGGATTTATATATTCACAACTTCAGTTCTTTGCTTTGTCATTTGTGCAGTGTGTGACTTTGAGCAGTCTGCTTAATATTTTTGATGATCATTTTTTTCCTCTGTGAAATTGTTGCTCTAACTAATATATATGGGATGTAAGATAATTTATGTAAAAGTATCTGGTATATGGCATACTCTTAGTAGATGCTACTTTCTTTTGCTTCTGTGATTTCCACTCAATAGAAATATGGACTAGGACAAAACAAGTTCAGAATCTAAAGGTAATTAGAGACCTCCCTTCGTTAATTAACCAGGTAAATTCATATCTAGAAAATATTTTTTTTCATTTAGATTATGAATTTTCAGAAAATTTTCCATTGCTATAATTTTTCACATTATAGCCTGGGCAAATTGCTCATTTTACTTGCTCACTGAAACAGTTTATACTTTTCAGTCATTAACATTGGAAATATGGAGCACAATCTGACATAAAACATGCAATTGGTACATGAATTCTGACTCAAATCTTACCACATTGTCATGGTCTGAGTTATGTAGCTAAAATAATTGAAGTCCTTTAGATAAAGGATTCATTGCAGTGATTTAGAGTAAGATAATCAGTAAGTAAAATTTTTGGCAGTATTCCATATGTGGGATCTTGCTTGCTAAAAAGTGCATATTGATATGGGATGAGAGTAGGGATTAGGTGCTATTTGATGGCATTAAGCCAGTAGACTCAAGATTAGCAACATTCTCTCTCCAGGCCCACCTACCCTATTCTGTGAGGTGCCTTGAAAAAGCCCTACACATAAAGAATAGTAGCAACAGAAGGAAAATAAGCATTACATTTTAAAAGCTCTGATTAGCTGGCTGGAGCACTAGGCAAAAGACCCAAGGAATCTTACCCCTTGCTGCCCTTCATCTATCCTCAAACTGGAATGTTTTGGATTTAAGATATAGTTGACTGGACTACCTCTCTGTAATCTTTTTTTCATAAAATTACATCCAAGTGAAATATATAGGCTATTATGTGTAAGAAGATGGGGAAAATAATTTTCCTTAAAATCACCTGCTTTGATCCTGTGCTTACAAGAAGAAAGGAAGCTGAAAGTACTGCATGCCTATTATTCTGTTACCACATTTTCTTTTTGGTTTTTTGGAAGCAAGAAAAATGTTCTCCTTTCTGGTTTTCATGCACAAATGATTTTTTATAGTTTTATTAACTTTTAATTGACAATAACTGCAGTACAATCTGATGTTTCAATACATGGATACATTGTGGAATGACCAAATGAGGCCAATTGACATATTTATCACCTTGAATACCTATTGCTTCTTTGTAGTGAGAACATTTAAAATTCATTCTTTCTTTCCTCCAAGATGGTAGACTAGAGGCTTTTCCAGCACACCTCTCTCACCTGAAAGAAGCAAAATAGTGTGTAGAGAGTCAAACCTTGAACTTTCATTCAAAAAGGAGCAAGGGAGTTCAATAGAAGTGTAAAAGAAAACTTTAGATTCTGGGAAAGAGAAGGTGGGTCAGTAGCCTGCATTGTCAAGTCCAGCTAAAATCCACAAATGAATCTCCAGTATAGGAGAGGGTGAGTGACCGTGTCTGTGATCCACCTTCCTATTGGGGGAAATTGTGTAATCCAGGCCAAGGGAGAGCACCTTGACCCTCCCAAGCCCTGAGTCTAACTTGGGGAGCAGCAGGGAGCCAGTGAAAAGGAATGGCTCCTAAAGTGTCACATGTACTTTCCCAGACCTGGGCACTGAGAGGAGGATGGCATTACTGACCCTGGCTTATAACAAACTGCATGGGATCTTGTGAGCTAGCATGACAACAGCTGTTGGCATTAGAGAGACTCAGGCTGGGATTGGAGAACTGCAGCTTGAGTTGGGGAGGGGCTCTCACAGCCATAACTGGAGTTGGGGAAGGGATCTCACAGCCAGAACTGAGAAATGAATGTAGCCTGAGCTCCAGCCACTGGTGCTAGAGCTGAGATTTCCCTCTTAACAGGACCAAAACAGGAGGAATGTTGTCCAGGAGGTGTGGTTTTGACTTGGGCAGAGAGTTTTATGGCCTGGGGCAGTTTTGTTGACTGGAATCAAACTGTAGAGACTGGTGGGTGCCCCAACTGGATGCCACAATAGGGATAGGGGAATGAGCCTTTCCACATCTTGGGATTGAGTGGGAGGCAGGTTTTATTACCTCTCAGTTGGCTGTGGCACTGAGACCACCCCTCCATCCCTGTGCTGGGACCTTGGGGCAGCAGCATTGCACCACTCCTCACCTGGGCATTTCTCCAGGGACCTGGGGACTGCCCTCTGATCCCCACTGGGGCTGGCAGCCACCATTGAAGGAATTGAATGCAAGTTTTACTGGTCCAGCTGGGCCCAGCTGTGCATCCCACTCCCTCAGACAGCATGGTATCCAGACCACTGAGCATTTCATGGCCCAACCAATCATCTGGGACACCTAAGCACTTCTCTGGGATAATGGAAATTGGGCATAAACTGTACTGCTACCACAGCACATGGGTCTTACCTGCAAGTGTCACCTACTTACTGGCCTAGAGGGTGGAGTGCACAGTCCACTACAGCATTTGCTGACATAACTATAGAGCACTTGGAAACAAAATAAGCTTCTTACAATCATTGCCCCTACCACCCTGGCTACTCAGGAGGTTGCTGCTACTAAAATTGGCATTTGAGAAAGCCACTGCACTAAGACTATGTCCAAGAAAGCAATACCATCTTTACCACCGAACACACCCAGAAGAAAAACCAAAAGAACCTACCCAACATATGTCCCGACCCGCAGGACAGTCGAATGGGCCCTGGAAGGGGGAGTGGGAATGGAGGAGACAAGAAAACACGAGAAATGGAGACAAGACAAATAGCCTGATCAAGTCTTGTTCAATGGTGGCAGTGCAATGCCTTATATAGGCTGGCAGGGGAAGAGGTTGGGCCAGGGCGGTAACGGGGGGCTGGGTTCTCTCAAATTACAATTGTGCATGTGCCGTGGGTTGGTAATTTTTCCGGGCGCGGGATCGCCGCCTGCGCCGTAGGCCGCATATCTTCCTGGGCGCGAAAATGTTTGTGTGCGCGCGGGAAGAGTTGGTGCGCACGGGAAAAGTCTAGGCACGCGCGGGAAAAGCTTTAGGCGCGCGCGGGAACAATTTATAATAAAGAACCCGGAAATGTGCCATCTTGTCTCCGCTTTGCAGAGATCAAGTAACAGAGGTCGGCTAATTCCGGGCCTCATGGCTCCAGACAAACATATACTACAGTCACATTCTCAAGAAAAAGAAAAGGCCTGCGCCAATAAAAGTAAATTTAAAAATAAGAAGTACCAACTATATCTCCAGATGCACAGAAATCAGCATAATAGTACAGGAAGCATTAAAAGGCAAGGAATTATGACACCCCCAGATGAATACAGTAATTTTCTGTTAATGAATCCAAACCGAAAAGAAATCCTTAGAGTGCCAGATAAAGCATTTAGAATATTGGTTTTAAAGAAACTCAATGAGATCCAAGAGAGTTCTGAAAACTAATACAAATAAATCAGAAAATCAATTCAGGATATGAACAAGAAATTTACTGAGATGATAAACATGTTAAAAAATAACAGAACTTCTGCAAATGAAAAATTCATTGAAGAAAATACAGAATACATTTGAAGGCATCAAAAGTAGACTAGACTAAGCAGGAGAATGAATCTCAGAACTTGAACACAAGTGTTTTGCATTAAGCTAGTCAGAGAAAAGAAAAAAGAACAAAAAAGAATGCACAAGGCCTTTGAGACATAGAGACCACATAAATCAATCAAACTTGTATTCCTGAGGAAGAAGAAAAAGTAAAAAGTTGAGAAAAACCTATATAAGGGAATAATTGACAAAACTTCCCTAGTCTAGCAAGAGATTTAGACATTCAGATATCAAAGTCCTAGTGATCATCAAGAAAATCAATTGCAAAACAGACTTCACCATGCCATACAATAATCAGACTGTGAAAAGGCACCGTGAAAGAAATAATTCTAAAATCAGAGAGAGAAAAGCATCTAGTTACCCATAAAGGACCCCCATCAGACTAATAGACGTATCAGCAGAAACCTTACAACCCAAAAGAGAATGAGATGCTATTTTCCACGTGCTAAAATGAAATGTAAGCTAAGAATGTTATATCCTGTCAGAATAAGCTTTCTAAATGGAGAAGAAATAAAGCCTTTTATAGGCAAGCAAACACTAAGGGAATTTGTCACCACTAGACCAGCCAAACAAGAATTGTTCAAAGGAGTCCTAAATGTGGAAATGAAAGTATAAAACTCACAGACTTTATAAAACAATCACACAAGGGAGCAGGAGAAAGGAATCAAATAGCAACTTGAAAGAATTCCACCAAACCAGAAAGACAAACAGAAAAAGATAGAAACAAAGAATTTATAAAAGAATTAGATAACAGTTAACAATGTGACAGAAACAAAACCTCACATATCAAAATTAACCTTGAGTGTAAATGGAATAAATGCTCCATTTAAAAGATTTAGATTGGCAGAATGGATTAAAAACATGATTTAATTATATGCTGCTTACAAGCAACTCACCTTACCCATAAAGACAAGTATAGACTGAAAGTAAAGGGATGGAAAAAGATATTCCATACCAACAGAAACAAAACATGAGCAGGGATAACTGTATTTAAATCAGATAAAATAGACATCAGATCAAAAACAGTAAAAAAAAAAAAAAAAGTAAAAGAAGACTAGTATATAGTGATAAAGTGATCAATTCAGGAAGAGAATGTAACAATCCTGTAGATAGATATAAATCATATATATACATATATAAATATATATCTCAATCCTTGAGCACCCAAACTCATAAAACATTTACTATTAGGTCTAAGGAAAGACATGGACAGCAATACAATAATAGTGGGAGATTTTAACACCTCACTCACAGCACTAGACAGATCATCTGGACAGAAAATCCACAAAGAAACATTAGACTTAAACTATACTCTAGAACAAATCAGCTCACCAAACATACAGAATATTCTACTGAACAACTGCAGAATACACATACTTCTCATCAGCACATCGAACATTCTCCAAGATAGACCATATGTTAGGCCACAATACAAGTCTCAATAAATTTTAAAAAATTGGAATCAAGTATCTTCTCAGATCACAACAGAATAAAATTATAAATCAATACCAGGTGGAACTTTGTAAACTATACAAATATATGGAAATTAAGCAACATGCTCCTAATGAATCTTTGGGTCAGTGATGAAGATGAAAATTAAATTTTTTTGAAGTGAATGAAAATGGAAGCACAACACATGAAAACTCTGGGACACAGCAAAGGCAGTGCTAAGAGTAAAGTTTACAGTGTTAAATGCCTGTATAATAAAAAAAGAAAGATCACAAATTAATAGCCTAACATCACACCTCAAGGTGCTGATTATATATAAAACAACAAACCAAGCCCAAAGTTAGCAGAAGAAAAAAAATAAGAAAGATTATAGCAGAACTAAATGAAACAGAGACATAAACAAACAAAAAATAGGAAGGGTCAATGAAACAAAAGGGATTTTCTTTTTTGTTTTGTTTCGTTTTTGTTTTGGAGACTAGGTGTCATTCAGTCTCCCAGGCTTGTGTGCAGTGGTGCAGTTATGGCTTACTATGGCCTTGAACTCCTAGGCTCAATAAATCTTCCCACCTCAGCCTCCTGAGTACCTGGGACTATAGGCACATACCACCATGCTCAACAAATTTGTGAAAAAAAAAAAAAAAAAAAGATTTTCAGAGATTGGACCTTACTAGACCATACTATATTACCCAGACTGGTCTTGAACTCCTCTGGTCTTGACCTCCCAAAGTGATGGGTTTACAGGTGTGCATGACTGCACCCAGCCAAAATACTGCTTTTGAAAAGATAAACAAAATTGATAAACCACTACCTAGACTAACCAAGGAAAAAGAGAGAAGAACCAAATGAACAAAAGGAGAAATGAAGAAAGAGACATTATAAATGATACCACAGAGGTACAAAAGGCCATCAGAGACTATTTTGAACAACTATATGTTCATAAACTAGAAAACTTAGAGAAAATAGATATATTCCTGAAAACATACAAGCTCCCATTTGAACTGGGAAGAAATATAAATCCTGAACAGATCAATAACATGTTGTGAGATTGGACAAGTAATTACAAGTCTCCCAACAAAAAAGAGTACAGTGCCAGATGAATTCAGAGCCATATTCTACCAAACATACAAAGAAGAACTGGTACCAGTCCTCTGGAGACTGTTTACAATAATTGAGGAGGTGAGAATTCTTCCTAACTCATTCTATGAAGCCAGTATCATGCTGATACCAAAAACATATAAGGACACAACAAAAAGAGAAGACTACAGATAAATATCCCTGATTAACATACATGCAAAAGTCCTAAGCAATATACTAGCAAGCCAAATCAAACAACACATCAAAAAGATAGTACAGCATCAAGTGGGTTTTATACCACATATGCAAGGATGGTTTACCATATGTGAACCAATTAATGGGCTTCATCACATAAACAAAATTAAGGAAAAAAACATAGGATCACCTCAATAGATGCAGAAAAGGCATTTGATAAAATTCATCCACACTTCATGATAAAAAGCCTTAACCAATTAGGCATAGAAGGAACATACCTCAAAATAATAAAAGCCATGTGTGCCAAACCAATAGCCAATATCATACTGAATGAGGAAAATGTAAAAACATTCCCTTTAAGAACTGGAAATAAGATAATGATTCTCACTTTCACCACTCATATTCAGCATAATGCTGTAAGTCTTAGCCAGTGATATTAAGTAAGGCAAAGAAATAAAAGGCATCCAAATTGAAAAGAGAAAGTCAATATATCTCTGTTGATGATATGACCTCATATCTAGAAAACCCTCAAGATTTGATTTAAAAAAAAAAACCCTTAGATTTGATAAATGAATTCAGGAAAATTTCAGGTTAGAAAGGAAATGTACAAAAATCAGTATCATTTTTATACCTTTATAATGATCAAGGTGAGAACCAAATAAAAAAGGCAATTTCATTTACAATAACTATGAAAAAGATAAAATACCTAGGAATATATTTGACCAAAGAAGTGAAAGATGTCTACAAGGAAAACTTGACAACAGCCTGATGAAAGAAATTTTTGATGACACAAGCAAATGTAAAAACATCCCATGCTTATAGATCAGAAAGTTACTATAATTAAAAGGACCATAGTGCCTGATACAGTTTGGCTGTGTCCCCACCCAAATCTCATCCTGAATTGTACTTCCCATAATTCCCATCAGTCATGGGAGGGACCCAGTGGGAGTTATTTAATCATGGGGGCAGTTATCCTCATGCTGTTTTCCTGGTAGTGAGTTCTCACAAGATCTGATGGTTTTATGAGGGGCTTTCCCACTTTGCTCTGCACTTTTTGCTGCTGCCATGTGAAGAAGCATGTGTTTGCTTCCCCCTTTGCCATGTTTGTAAGTTTCCTGAGGCCTCCTGAGCCCTGTGGAACTGTGAGTCAATTATACCTCTTTCCTTTTTCAATTAACCAGCCTCAGATATGTCCTTATGGCAGCGTGAGAATGGACTAATACAGTCAATTGGTACTGGCAGAGTGAGGTGCTGCTGTAAAAATGTAGATATGACATTGGAACTTGGTAACAGACAGACATTGGAACAGTTTGGAGGGCTCAGAAGAAGATGAGAAAGTTTGGTACTTCCTAGAGACCTGTTGAATAGCTTTGACCAAAAGGCTGATAGTGATATGGACAATAAAGTCCAAGCCGAGGTGGTCTCAATGGAGATGAGGAATTTGTTGGGAACTGGAGTAAAGGTCACCCTTGCTATGCAAAGAGACTGGTAGCATTTTGTCCCTGCCCTAGAGATCTGTGGAACTTTGAACCTGAGAGAGATGATTTAGGCTATCTGGTGGAAGAAATTTCTAAGCAGCAAAGTGTTCAAGAAGCAGCAGAGCATAAAAGTTTAAAAAAATTGCAACCTGATGATGTAGTAGAAAAGACAAACTGATTTTCTGAGGAGAAATTCAAGCCAGTAGCAGAAGTTGGCATAATAATGAGGAGCCAAATGCTAATCATCCAGAAAGGGGGAAGATGTCTCTAGGGCATGTCTGAGACTTCCTGGCAGCCCCTCTCATCACAGACTCAGAGGCCTAGGAGAGAAAATGGTTTCCTGGGCCAGGTCTAGCGCTGCACTTCTGTGTGCAGTCTCAGGACTTGGCGCCGGGGTCCCAGCTGTTCCAGACATGGCTAAAAAGGGCCAAGGTACAGCTTGGGCCATGGCTTCAGAGGGTGGAATCCCTTAGCCTTGGCAACTTCCACATGGTGTTGAGCTTGTGGGTGCACAGGAGTCAAGAATTGAGGTTTGGAAACCTCCACCTAGATTTCAGAAGATGTATAGAAATGCCCAGATGTCCAGGTAGAAGTTTGGAATTATTTGTTTTCTTGTTATTGAGTATTTGAGTTCCTTGTATATTTTGGATATTGGCCCCTTATCTAACATGATTTGCAAATATCTGTCAATCTGTGGGTTGTCTCTTCGCTCTGTTACTTGTTTCCTCTGCTGTGCAGAACCTTTTTAATTTGATGTAATCTCATTTGTCTATTTTTGCTTTCATTGCCTGTGCTTTTGGGGTCATATGCAAGACATCTCTGCCCATTCCAACATCATGGAACTTTTCCCCTGTTTTTACTAGTAGTTTTACAGTTTCAAGTCTTAAATTTAAGAATTTAATAAATTTTGAGTTGATTTTTCTGTAACTGGTGAAAAAGAGTCTATTTTTATTTTTCTTTATATTGATATACAGTTCTCCTATACCATTTAAAGAAGACTATCCTTTCTACATTATACATCTTTTTTGGAAGTTAATTGACCATAGATATTTGGGTTTACTTTTGGGCTCTCCATCTTATTCCATTGTTTGATGTGTCTGTTTTGAGTATCATGCTGTTTTAATTATTATAGTTTGTAATATATTTTAAAATTCAGTAAGGTAATGCCTCCAGCTTTGCTCCTTTTCCTCAAGATTACTTTGGCTATTCAGGGTCTTTTGTGGTTCCACATGAATTTTGTGGTTGTTTTTTTCTATCTCTGTGAAAAAATTTTGATAGGGGTTGCACTGAGTCTGTAAATTGCTTTGTGTAGTATGGATGTTTTGACAATATTAATTTTTTCAATCCATGAACACAGGACATTGTTCCATTTATTTGTATCCTCTTCAATTTCTTTTATCAATGTTTTATAGTTTTCAGTGTACAGATTTTTTAGAACTTTTTTTTCCCATAAGTTATTGGGATACAGGTGGTATTTGGTTATATGAGTATGTTCTTTAGTGATGATTTGTGAGATTTTGGTATATCCATCAGCAGAACAGTATACACTGCACCATACTTGCCGTCTTTTATCCCTCACCCCCCTCCCACTATTGCCCCCAAATCCCCAAAGTCCATTGTATCATTCTAACGCCTTTGCGTCCTCATAGCTTAGCTCCCACATACTAGTGAGAACATATGACGTTTGGTTTTTCATTTCTGAGTTACTTCACTTAGAATAATAGTTTCCAGTCTCATCCAGGTCACTGCAAATGCTGTTAACTCATTCCTTTTTTTTATGGCTGAGTAGTATTCCATTATTTATATATATATACACACACACACACACACACACACACACCCCACAATTTCTTTATCCACTTGTCAATTGATGCGCATTTGGGTTGGTTCCACAGTTTTGCAGTTGTAAATTGTGCTGCTATAAACATGCATGTGCAGGTATCTTTTTGTAATAATGACTTATTTTCCTCTGGGTAGATACCCAGTAGTGGGATTGCTGGATCAAATGGCAGTTCTACTTTTAGTTCTTTAAGGAGTCTCCACACTGTTTTCCATAGTGGCTATATTAGTTTACATTCCCACCAGGAGCATAGAAGTGTTCCCGGATCACCGCATCCATGCCAACATCTACTGTTTTTTGATTTTTTGATTATGGCCATTCTTGCAGGAGTAAGGTGGTATCACATTGTGGTTTTGATTTGCATTTTCCTGATCATTAGTGATGTTGAGCATTGTTTCATATGTTGGCCATTTGTGTATTTTCTTTTGGGAATTGTCTGTGTTCTTTGCCCACTTTCTGATGGGATTGTTTGTTTTTTTTCTTACTGATTTGTTTGAGTTTGTTGTAGATTCAGGATATAGTCCTTTGTCAGATGTATAGATTGTGAAGATTTTCTCCCACTCTGTGCGTTGCCTGTTTACTCTACTGACTGTTCCTTTTGCTATGCAAAAGCTCTTTAGTTTAGTTAGGTCCCAGCTATTTATCTTTGTTTTTATTGCGTTTTTTGGGGGTTCTTGGTCATGAAATCCTTGCCTAAGACAATGTCTAGAAGCGTTTTTCCAATGTTATCTTCTAGAATTTTTATAATTTCCGATTTTAGGTTTAAATCCTTAATGTGTCTTGATTTAATTTTTGTATAATGTGAGAGATGAGGATCTAGTTTCATTCTCCTACATGTGGTTAGCCAATTATCCCAGCACCATTTGTTGAAAAGGGTATCCTTTCCCCATTTTTTTTTTTTTTTGGAGATGGAGTCTCGCTGTTGTTGCCTGGGCTGGAGTGCAATGACGTGATCTCGGCTCACTGCAACCTCTGCTTCCTGTGTTCCAGCAATTCCCCTGCCTCAGCCTCCTGAGTAGCTGAGATTACAGGTGCCTGCCACCATGCCTGGCTAATTTTTGCATTTTTAGTGGAGATGGGATTTCACCATGTGGGCCAGCTGGTCTCGAACTCCTGACCTCAGGTGATCCACCCATCTCAGCCTCCCAAAGTGCTAGGATTACAGGCATGAACCACCATGCCTGGCCCCTTTCCCCACTTTATGTTTTTGTTTGCTTTGTTGAATATCAGTTGGCTGTAAGTATTTGGGTTTATTTCTGTGCTCTCTATTCTGTTCCATTGGTCTGTGTGCCTAGTTTTATACCAGCACCATGCTGTTTCGATGACTATGGCCTTATAGTATAGGTTGATATCAGGTAATGTGATGCCTCCAGATTTGTTCTTTTTGCTTAGCCTCGCTTTGACTATGCAGGCTCTTTTATAGTTCCATATGAATTTTAGAATTGTTTTCTTTTATTCTGTGAAGAATGATGGTGATATTTTGATGGGGATTTTATTGAAGGCAGTATGGCCATTTTCACAATACTGATTCTACCCATCCATGAACATGGGATGTGTTTCCATTTGTGTTGTCTATGATTTCTTTCAGCAGTGTTTTGTAGTTTTTCTTGTAGAGGTCATTCAACTCCTTTGTTAGGTATTTTCCTAAGTATTTTATTTTTTTTTTCAGCTATTGTAAAAGTGGTTGAATTCTTGACTTGGTTCTCTGCTTGGTCGCTGTTGGTGTATAAAAGAGCTACTGATTTGTGTACATTAATCTTGTATCTGGAAACTTTGCTGAATTATCAGTTCTAGGAGCTTTCTGGAGGAGTCCTTAGGGTTTTCAAGGTAAACGATCATACTATCAGCAAGTGGTGACAGTTTGACTTTGTCTTCACCAATTTGGATGGCCTTCATTTCTTTCTCTTGCCTGATTGTTTTGGGTAGGACTTCCAGTACTGTGTTGAAGAGGAGTGGTGAGTGTGGGCATCTTTGCCTTTTTCCAGTTTTCAGAGGGAATGCTTTCAACTTTTCCCCATTCAGTATTATGTTGCCTGTCAGTTTGTCATAGATGGCATTATTACATTAAGGTATGTCCCTTTTATGCTGATTTTACTGGGAGTTTTAATCATAAAGCAATACTGGATTTTGTTGAATGCTTTTTCTACATCTATTGAGATGATCATGTGCTTTTTGTTTTTAATTCTGTTTATGTGGTGTATCACATTTATTGACTTGCATACATCCCTGCATCCCTTCTATGAAACCCACTTGATCATGGTGGATTATCTTTTTGATATATTGCTGGATTCAGTTAGAGAGTATTTTGTTAAGGATTTTAGCATCTATATTCATCAAGGTTATCGGTCTGTAGTTTTCATTTTTGGTTATCTGCTTCCCTAGTTTTGGTATTAAGGTGATGCTGGCTTCATAGAATGAATTAGGGAGGGTTCTTTCTTTCTCTATCTTGTGCAATAGTGTCAAAAGGATTGGTACCAATTCTTTGAATGTCTGGTAGAAATCTGATGTGAATCTATTTAGTCCTGGACTTTTTCTTTGTTGGTAGGTTTTAAATTACCATTTCAATCTCGCTGCTTGTTATTGATCTGTTCAGGGTATCAAAGTCTTCCTGATTTAAGCTGGGAAGATTGTATTTTTTCCAGGAATTTATCCATCTCTTCTAGGCTTTCTAATTTATGTGCATAAAGGTGTTCACGGTAGCCTTGAATGATCTTCTGTATTTCAGTGGTGTCAGTTGTGATATCTCCTGTTTCATTTCTTAGTGAAGTTATTTGGATTTTCTCTCTTCTTTTATTGGTTACTCTTGCTAATGGTCTATCCATTTTATTTATCTTTTCAAAGAACCTGCTTTTTGTTTCATTTATCTTTTGTATTTTTGTTTGTTTGTTTCAATTTCCTTTAGTTTTGCTCTAATCTTGGTTATTTCCTTTCTTCTGTGGGGTTCGGGTTTGGTTTGTTCTTGTTTCTCTAGTTCCTGTGGCATGACCTTAGAATGTCAGTTTGTGTTCTTTCTGTCTTTTTGATGTAGGTGTTTACGGCTATGAAATTTCCTGCTAGCACTGCCTTTGCTGTATCCCAGAAGTTTTGGTAGGTTGTGCCATTATTGTCATTCAGTTTGAAGAATTTTTTAATTTCCATCTTGATTTCATTTTTAACCCAATGCTCATTCAGGAGCAAGTTATTTAATTTCCATGTATTTGCATGGGTTTTGAAGGTTCCTTTTGGAGTTGATTTCCAGTTTTATTCCACTGTGGTCTGGGAAAGTGCTTGATGTAATTTCAATTTTCTTGAATTTATCGAAGCTCCTTTTATGGCCTATCACATGGTTTCTCTTGGAGAAATTTCCATGCACTGTTGAATAGAATGTATATTCTGTGTTTGTTGGATGAAATGTTCTGTATATATGTGTTAACATTCATTTGTTCCAATGTATAGTTTAAATCCATTGTTCCTTTTTGACTTTCTGTCTTGATGACCTGTCTAGTGCTGTCAGTGGAGTACTGAAGTTCCCCACTATTATTGTGTTGCTGTCTATCTCATTTCTTAGGTCTATTAGTAATTGTTTCATAAATTTGTGATCTCCAGTGTTAGGTGCATATATGTTTAGGATTGTGATATTTTCCTGTTGGACAAAGCCTTTTACCATTAGATAATGTCTTTCTTTGTCTCTTTTAACTGCTGTTGTTTTAAAGTTTGTTTTGTCTGATATAACAGTAGTTACCCCTGCTCACTTTTGGTATCCATTTTCATGAAATACCTTTTTCCACCGCTTTACTTTAAGTTTATGTGAGTCCTTATGTGTTAGGTGAGTGTCCTGAAGGGAGCAGGTATTTGGTTGGTGAGTCCATCCATTCTGTGGTTCTGTATCTTTTAAGGGGAATATTTAGGCCATTTACATTCAATGTTAGTATTGAAGTATGAGGTACCACTGCATTCATCATGCTCTTTGTTGCTTGGGTAATTTGGTTTTTTTTGTTTATTGTTTTTGCTTTTTAACTCGTATTTTTGTTTTATAGGTCCTGTGTGATTTATGCTTTAAAGAGGTTCCGTATCAATGTGTTTCCGGGATTTGTTTCAAGATTTAGAGCTTCTTTTAGTAGTTCTTGTTGTGGGTGGCCTGGTAATGGCAAGTTCTCTCAGCATTTGTTTGTCTGAAAACAACTGTATCTTTTGTTCATATATGATGCTTAGTTTCGCTGGATAAAAACTTCTTGGCTGATAATTGTTTTGTCTGAGGAGGCGGAAGAAACCCTTCTAGCTTGTAGAGTTTCTGATGAGTTATACGCTGTTAATCTGATAGGTTTTCCTTTATCGGTTACCTAGTGCTCCGTCTCATAGCTCTTGAGATTTTTTTCCTTTGTCTTAACTTTTGATAACTGATGACAATGTGCCTACGTGATGATCTTTTTGCAATGAATTTCCCAGGTGTTCTTTGCGCTTCTTGTATTTGGATGTCTAAGTCTCTAGCAAGGCTGGGGAAGTTTCCCTTGATTATTCCCCCAAATATGTTTTCCAAGCTTTTAGAATTATTTTCTTCCTCAGGAACACCAATTAGTCTTAGGTTTGGTTGTTTTACATAATTCCAGACTCGTTGGAGGCTTTGCACATATTTTCTTATTTTTTTTTCTTTGTCTTTGTTGGATTGGGTTAATTTGAAGACCTTGTCTTTGAGCTCTGAATTTCTTTCTTCTACTTGTTTGATTCTATTGCTGAGACTTTCCAGAGCATTTTGCATTTCTAAAAGTGTTTCCAAAGTTTCCTGAATTTTTGATTGTTTTTTTCTTTAAGCTGTCTGTTTTGTTGAATATGTCTCCCTTCACCTCTTGTATCATTTTTTGATTTCCCTGCATTGAGCTTCACCTTTCTTTGGTGCCTCCCTGATTAGCTTAATAACTAACATCCTGAATTCTTTTTCAGGTAAATCAGAGATTTCTTCTTGGTTTAAATCCATTGCTGGTGAACTAGTGTGATTTTTTGGGGGTGATAAAGAGCTTTGTTTTGTCATATTACCAGGGTTGGTTTTCTGATTCCTTCTTTTTTTTTTTTTTTTTTTTTGAGACGGAGTCTCACTCTGTCGCCCAGGCTGGAGTGCAGTGGCCGGATCTCAGCTCACTGCAATGGCCTCCCGGGTTTAGGCCATTCTCCTGCCTCAGCCTCCCGAGTAGCTGGGACTACAGGCGCCGCCACCTCGCCCGGCTAGTTTTTGTATTTTTTAGTAGAGAAGGGGTTTCACTGTGTTAGCCAGGATGGTCTCGATCTCCTGACCTCGTGATCCGCCCGTCTCGGCCTCCCAAAGTGCTGGGATTACAGGCTTGAGCCACCGCGCCCGGCCGATTCCTTCTTATTTAAGTAGGCTCTGTCAGAGGGAAGGTCTAGGGCTGAATGCTGTTATTCAGATTCTTTTGTTCCACAGGGTGTTCCTTTGATGTAGTACTCTCCCCCTTTTCCTATGAATGTGGCTTCCTGTGAGCTGAACTGCTGTGATTGTTGTCTGTCTTCCGGGTCTAGCCACCCAGCGAGTCTGTTCAGCTCTGGGCTGGTGCTGGGGGTTGTCTCCACAGAGTCCTGTGATGTGAACCGACTATGGGTCTCTCAGCTCGTGGAGGTGGTGGTAGGAGGTTGCAATGAACTCCGTGAGGGTTCTCAGCTTTGGTGGTTTAATGCTCTATTTTTGTGCTGGTTGGCCTCCTGCTGGGAGGTGGCACTTTCCAGACAGCATCAGCTATGGTAGTATGGAGAGGAACTGGCAGTGGGCAAGGCCCTAGAACTGCCAAGAGTATATGCCCTTTGTCTTTAGCTACTAGGGTGGGTAGGGAAGGACCATCAGGTTGGGGCAGGGCTAGGTGTGTCTGAGCTCAGACTCTTCATGGGCAGGTCTTGCTATGGCTGCTGTAGGAGATGGGGGTGGGATTCCCAGGTCACTGGAGTTGTGTACCTAGGAAGATTATGGCTGCCTCTGTGGAGTCATCCATGTAGTCAGGGAAGTGGGGGAAAGCTGGCAGTCACAGGCCTCACCCAGCTCCCATGCAAACTGAAGGGCCAGTGTCACTCCCACCATGGCCCCCAAAGCAGCCTTGAGTCTTTTTCCAGGCTGTGGGCAAGAAGAACTTGAAAACTTGCCCCGGGCTACCTGCCTCCAGTTGAGAAAGAAAGAGCTTGGTTCTTACCTGCCTGTGGAGTCTGTGCACTGGATTTGCACCCTCCCCTGAGGTCTGGCCAGGAGGCTTCTTACCCCATTCAAATTGTTACAAAGTTCAAAAAGAGATTTCCTTCTCCCTGTGTAGTTTTACTGCCTGCTCCTCTGGCTGCCCTCCTGATGGATCCTTGTGGTGCCAGGCAGGAATGGGCTGCTTGGGGACCCAGTGAGCTCCTAGAGCCTTTCTGCTGCTTCCTCTACCCCTGTATTTTGCCCACCTCTCTAAATTGACTCAACTCCAGATAAGGTTGGAAACTTCTCCTGCAAACAGACCTGCAGTTTCTCCAGTGCAGGTGTTGTGTTTGGGAGTGGAGAGTCTCCCTTTCCCACTTCCGCAGTTGCGGCTCTCATAGTATTTGGTGTGTCTCCCAGGTTCTGCAGGAGCCGTCTGCTTCCTTCAGAGGGTCTGTGGGTCCTTTCGGGATTGGTAGTTTGTTCTTGTAGTCGATCTGGAGCTTAAATTCACAATGCGAGCCTGCATGCTGCTCTGTCCTGAGCTGCAATCTAGTCCTGCTTCCTGTCCACCATGATGATCCTTCAGTGTAGAGACTTTTGACCCCCTGGTAAAATTTACTTCTCTGTACTTTTTGGAAATGATTGTAAGTGGGATTGCTTTCTTAGTTTCTTTTTCAAACAGCACATTGTTAATGTACAGACATACTTCTGATTTTTGTAAATTGATTTTGTATCTTGCAACTTTACTGAATTTTTTATCACTTCTAACAGTTCTTTGGTGGAGTCTTTACAGTTGTTTTTATATGAGATCGTGTTGTCAGCAAGCAGAGACAATTTCACTTTTTCCTTTCCTAATTGAATGCCTTTTATTTATTTTCTTTGCCTAGTTGCTCTGGCTAGGACTTCCAATATTATGTTGCACAGAGGTGGTGAGAGTGTGCATCCTTGTATTATTCCTTATCCTAGAGGATAAGTCATCATGTTTTCACCATTGAATATGTTGAAAAATCACCATGTTTTCACTGTTGAATATGTTGAAAAGTCATCATGTTTTCACTGTTGAATGTATTCGGTGTGGGCTTCTCATATATGGAGTTTGTTGTGTTGAGGAACATCCTCAATTTGTTGAGAGTTTTTATCGTGAAAGGAGGTTGAATTTTGTCAAATGCTTTCTGTGCACCTATTGACATGATCGTACGTTTTTTGTCCTTCATTCTACCAATATTGTGAATCACATTTATTGATTTGTGAATGTTGATCATGTTCACATCCCAGAGATAAGTCCCATTTGATCGTGGTAAATGATCCTTTAGTGTACAGTTGAATATAGTTTGATAGTATTTTGTTGGTAGTATTTGTTGCATCTTTGTTCATCAGTGATATTGACCTGTACTTTTCTGATAGTGACTTTGTCTGGCTTTGGTATCAGGGTAATTCTGGCATTTTCTGCTATGAAATTCACTCTTAGAACTACTTTTGCTACCCCCATAAATTTTACCATGTTGTGTTTCCGTTTTTGACTTAGTGTTTTCATTTTTAAATTTCCCTTTTAACTTCTTTGACCAAATAGTTGTTCTGGAGCATATTGTTTACTTTCCATACAGCTGGCAATTTTCCTGATTTCTCCTGTTATTTACTTCTAGTTTTATGCCATTTTGGTTGGAAAAGATACTTGATATGATTTTGATACTTTTACACTTGTTAAGTTTTCTTTGTGGCTTAACACATGATATATCTGGGTGAGTATTCTGCATCCACTTGAGAAGAATGCGTATTCTATTGCTGTTGGGTAGCATGTCATGTACATGTCTATTATGCCCATTTGGTCTAAAGTGTAGTTCAAATCCAGTGTTTCCTTATTGATTTTATATCTGGGTGATCTGTCTTTTGTTGTAAGTGGGGTACTGAAATATCCTGTTATTGTGTTGCAGTGTGTGTCCTTTCAGATCTCTTAATGCTTGCTTTATTTCATCATCTTTTTTTTTTTTTGGCAGGATTTTGCCCTGTTGCCCAGGCTGGAATGCAGTGGCACAATCACAGCTCACTGCAGCCTCGACCTCCCAGACCCAAGCAAACAGCTGGGACCACAGGTGTGCACTACCATACCTGGCTAATTTTTAAGTTTTTTTTAGAGCTGGGCTCTCCCTATGTTGCCCATGATGGTCGTGAACTCCTGGGCTCAAATAATCCTCCTGCCTTGGCCTCCCAAAGTGCTGGGATTATAGTCATGAGTCACCATGCCCAGCCTGCCTTATGTATTTAGATGCTCTGCTATTGGGTGCACACACACACACACACACATACATATTTATGTATATATTTACATATATATTTATACTTGTTTGCCCCTTTTAATGAATTAAACCCTTTACCACAATATAATGACCTCCTTTGTCTCTTTTTACAGTTTTGACTTAAAGTCTATTTTTTTGTGAAATAAATATACCTACCCCTGCTGTGTTTTGTTTTCTATTAGAAAGAAATATATTTTTCCCTCTCTTCATTTTCAGTCTAGGAGTATCCTTTAAGATGATGTGAATTGTAGGCAGCATACAGTTGGGTCCTGTTTATTAGTACATACATTTGCTCTGTGCATTGTGACTGAAAAATTTTGTCCATTTACTTTCAAAGTAATTATTGGTAGGTGAAGACTTACTAGTGCCATTTTGTTCATCATTTTCTGGTTGTTTTGTAAATCCTTTGTTTCTGCTTTTCTCTGTTACTTTCTTCCTTTGAGGCCTGATGGCTTTCTGCTGTAGTGTGCTTTGGATCTTTTCTTTTTATCTTTTGTATATCAAATATAGGCTTTTGCTTTGTGATTATCCTGAAGCTTACATAAATCATCTTATACTTATAATGTGATATTTATCTTGGAAACAACTAAATTTTGATTACATACAAAACGTTAAACTTTTACTCCCCTTCCTCTCACGTTTTATGTTTTTGAGGTATCACTTTCATCTTTTTATAATTTGTATCCCTCAACAAATTATTGCAGCTTTAGTTGTTTTTAATAGCTTTGTCTTTTAACCTTTATACTAGAGATATAATGGATTTACCCACTGCCATAACAGTAGCAGTGTTTTGGTTTTGACAGTGTAGTTGTTTTTTATCACTGGGTTTTATACTTTCATATGTTTTTGTATTACTAACTAGTGTCCTCTTCAGCTTGAAGAACTCCCTTGGCATTTCTTTAAGGCAAGTCTAGTGGTGATAAACTAATCTTTTTTTGTCTGAGAAAGTATTTATCACCTCTTCATTTTGAAAAATAGGATTGCTTGGTATAACATACTGGATTGGAGGTGTTTTATCTTTCTGGATTTTGCGTATATCATCCTATACTTTTCTGGCTTGCAAGGTTTCTGCTGAAAAATTCATTGATAGTTGCATGGTGGTTCCCTTATAAATGATGTTCACTTTTCTCTTGCTGGTTTTAACACTCCATTTGCTTTTAGCTTTCGACAGTTTGATTTCGATATAGCTTAGTGTGGGTCTCTTTTGATTCATCTTATTTGGTGTATTTTGTGCTTCCTGGATCTGGCTTTCTATTTTCTTTTCCAGTCTTGGGAATTTTTCTGCTACTATTTCTTTGAATATGTTTTCTGTTTCTTTCCTTCTCTAGTCTGCTTCTTGTACACTGATAATATGTAACCTATCTTTTTTTTTTTTTTTTGAGACAGAGTCCTTCTCTGTAGCCCAGGCTGGAATGCAATGATGTGATCTTGGCTCACCACACCTCTGTCTCCCGGGTTCAAGCAATTCTCCTGTCTCAGCCTCCTGAGTAGCTGGGATTACAGACGGCCACCACAATACCTGGATAATTTTTGTATTTTAGTAGAGATGGGGTTTCATCATGTTGTAGCCAGGCTGGTCTGAAACTCCTGACTTCTGGTGATCTGCCTACCTTGACCTCCCAAAGTGCTGGGATTACAGGCTTGAGCCACCGCGCCCGGCCTTATGTAACCTTTCTTTACTTTTTCATTATTTTTTCTTTTTGTTCCTGAGATTGAATGATTTCTGGTGGTCTGTCTTCAAGCTGATTGATCTTTCCTTCTGCTTGATTAGTCTGCTACTCAACTCCTCTGTTGAATTTTTTAGTTAGGGTTCAGTTATAGTATTCTTCAGTCTATAACTTTTGCTCAGTACTTTTTATTACTTTCTATCTTTTTTGTATCAATGCTCTCGTTTTGTTTTTGTATTGTTCTCCTGACTTCATTGAGGATCTGTAATACCATTAATTTGAATTCCCTGTCAGATAAACTACAAATCTCCAATTAATTCAGATTGGTTTCTATAGATTTACCTTGTTCCTTTATTTGGGAAAAATATAAATCTTGATCTTAATTTCCCTTGACTCTCTGTTATGATTTCTTATTTTTTATTTTTTTATTTTTTATTTTTTTGAGACAGTGCCTTACTCTATCACCTAGACTGGAGTGCAGTAGTGCTATGTCAGCTCACTGCAACCTCTGTCCCCCAGGCTCAAGTGATTCTCTTGCCTCAGCCACCTGAGTAGCTGGGATTATAGGCATGCGCCACCACACTCAGCTAATTTCATATTTTTAATAGAGACGAAGTCTAACCATGTTGGCCAGGCTGGTCTTGAACTCCTGACCTCAAGTGATCCACCTGCCTTGGCCTCCCGAAGTGCTGGGATTATAGGCGTGAGCCACTGTGCCCAGCTGTCTGTTATGACTTCTAATTAAAAAGAAATGCATGTATCAAATAGGCATGGTAAGACATCCAAACATTATAAAAAGGCATGTGGATGAAAAATGGGCCTTCCTGATACTCCAGATCTCTAGTCTGTCTCTCCTAATGAAACAAACAAAACAACAACAACAACAGATATTTTATGTACCATTAGGCTAGGTGATGGAAATACAAGAATAACAAAATAATGTGGTTTCTGCCCTGAAATGTTTTTAGTGTTGTAAAGAAGATAGACACCAGACAGCATTGTTAATTTTAGAATAGGGAAGTCCAAGTTCTGATAGGGAATTCCAGGTTACTCTCCCGACAATAGGCAAGAGAAGTATGCATGATAATTTAATGAAAGTGATATCTGTAGAGGTTAGGTAAATTGCCAGAAGTCACAGTTTTGTAAATTATAGAGATAGGATTTCTGAACACATCTGTTTGAATCAAAGTTCATATTATTTCTGGGAACTACTTGATTTATCAGTAGGGTGCTTCAGTTTCGGTTTTACTTTCTGTAATGTCTGAGGAGAGAAACTTAGTAACAAGAGGGAATTTCCCAGCTACAAAAAGGCAGTATTGGAAAAATATTTATTATTAATAGACATTACATAGGAAATTCCATTTTCGTTTTATATTTTACTTGGCAGGTTTCCAAGAATGTGGAAGGACATGTAACTAGTAGTTTGGTTTGCATTAAAACATTTTAGCCTTTGAATTTAGCAGGATAATTTGCTTTTTAATTTTTTTTCAGAATTCAAAATTATATTTTTCACCTGTCACTCCTGGGTTGTAAACAAAATATACTAAGGTATATTAACTTATTAGGCAACACACACACACACACACACACACACACACACACACACACACATACACATACATTTTTTTTTCTTAAGAAGTGACTGTGAAAGGAGGTTATAAGTTCAGTAACCTTTTTAGCATCCTGTTTTGGGCACGTATAGTTGTGGAAGAAGGCGGAGCTTTTCTTATTGTGGTAGCCTGTGTAATCTAGGTCATCACAGGGCAGGCTGGTGCAATTATCTGGAAGGGGGAACTATGACTGCATCAGGGATCCAACGTCAGCAGCTGAACATGACAAAACTCTGGAGTTTATTGGGAAATAAAGAGCACTCAGGAATCTTCTTTGTCTCAATTTTAATAGTTGTCAAACAGAATAGAAATGTCTGCCCTTCCAGGGCAGCCATTTTTGCACAACTCCAGTGGGGACCTTATTCACAATGGGGAGGTATCATTCACATGGAATACATGATCAGTGGGGCCCCTGGAGTTGTGCAATGTGGAGGTACTGTGGTCTACTTATCTTCCAAGATTGTTCTGAGAGGCTCAAGTTACACAATGAATATATAAGGACTTTATAAACTTGTCAATGTATGTAAATAATGACAATAATAGTTGTTGTTTTCTGGCCAGTTCAGCCCTTTGAGCAACGCTTTCTTATCTAGTTTGCACATGGCCAAGACTTGGCTTAGCACTCAGAATGAAGCTGTGGAGTTCTCTTGTTGAATATATACATTTTCACAGAGCACAAACTTCACACATGATCTCTTTGTGACCATAATGGAGCAAGATAGAAATTAGACTACTTCATGATCATCTCAGAACAGAGAAAAATAAGAACACTGTCCAATCCATGAAAATGAGTGAACATTCCCCTTTCCTGGCTAATAATGAATATCTGTTGATTCTTTCCAATTATAGCATTAGCTTACTTCATTCCTGTCAGGCCTCAGAGCCCAAGCCGAGCCATGGCATCCCCTGTGACTTGCACGTACACGCCCAGATGGCCTGAAGTAACTGAAGAATCACAAAAGAAGTGAAAATGTCCTGCCCTACCTTAACTGATGACATTGCACCACAAAAGAAGTGAAGATGATCAGTCCTTGCCTTAAGTGATGACATAACCTTGTGAAAGTCCTTTTCCTGGCTTATCCTGGCTCAAAGAGCTCCCCCACTGAGCACCTTGCGACTCCCCCTCCTGCCAATCAGAGAACAAACCCCCTTTGACGGTAATTTTCTTTTACCTACCCAAGTCCTGTAAAACGGCCCCACCCTTATCTCCCTTCGCTGACTCTCTTTTCGGACTCAGCCCGCCTGCACCCAGGTGATTAAAAAGCTTTATTGCTCACACAAAGCCTGTTTGATGATCTCTTCATACGAAGGCGCATGACACTTCCTTTCACTGTTTAGATAACAATAATAAGATACCTAATCAGGGAATTCCCCCTGTTTCTGTACAACATCCAGTCCAGGGAAGATCCCCATTTTCTTGAAAGCTCCCCCAAATCACCTACCACAAGCTCAAATCCTGTAAGTTTTTTCTAACACGTTCTTACTGAGATGCTCCAGGGTCCCCCATGGTATTTGTTTCTCCCCCTTGCAATGAATTAATAGACCCAGTTTTATAGAACCGCAGATGTGTTGCTGGTGGTCTTTGACTAGAGGACATTGACAAATTCATGCAGTAGTTATTACTCAGCCAGGAGCCCTCTTTCTATCTCAGTCAGAGAGGTAGCTCCTCTGACTTCTCTAAGGATTTTGTCTATGGCATTTGTGCTATTTCAGAGCCCGAAGCTGGACATGTAAACATCAGAACCAAATAACATAAATTTCCAGTTTTATTTATTTTAATATGTTTTAGAGATGGTGTCTCACTCTGTCACTTGGGTTGGAGTGCAGTGGCTCAGATATGGCCCACTGCAGCCTTGACCACTCAAGGCTCAGGTAATCCTCCCAGCTCAGCACCCCAAGTAGCTGGGACTACAGGCATGCACCACCACACCTGGCTAATCTTTGTATTTTTTATAAAGACAAGTTTTCACCATATCACCCAGGCTGGTTTTAAACTCCTGAGCTCAGGCAGTCTGCCCAGCTCAGCCTCCTAAATTGCTGGGTTTTACAGGTGTAAGCCACCTTGCCAGGCTCGCAGTTTTCTTTAGATTTGCTTTGTGATAAGGTGGTAAACTTGTTAGAATAAAGGGATTATGTAAATTTCTATTTAGTGAGTAATCAAATAGTACACACATCTGAATTAAATGTCTAAGATAGCTCAGTTATTAAGCAGCTTACATAGAAGACAGCAGAGTATACATATGTGTATCCACACAAATATTTAACAGAAACGCTGTAAAGAGATTCAGTACTATTCATGCTAAAATGAGAAGACTAGGGAGGTAGTGAATGAAGAGTCAAATCAGTAATATTTTGTAGGGTATAAATTATCGAGGAAAATTTACGGAAAGAGAAGATCTGAAGGTGCAAGTTAAATGAGAGGACTAGTTTTGCTATCACAGACAAGAGAAAGTTTTTCCAGAGTCTGGATGGTACATTTTTAGTGTGTGGTCATGGTTAATCATGTGTGTATCCTAGTACACTCTGGGGCAATAAACTGTTTCAACAGGTGAGTATCATAATGTGAATTTGTAATTTTGTATTCGTAATTTGTAGGCAGATGTGCAAAGGCTATAAAAATCTGCATAATGTGTGCCTGGCCTAAATCACACATATAAAAACATGTTAACAGGATTGTGCTTGGTTTTAAGTTCAGTTTCTATTTTAGTACTCACATTACCCATCCTTGCTGAAACTCACTTTTCTCATTGTAAGAGTTATAGGAGGTGTGAATACGATAATGCATGTAGAAGTGCTTCAGGAACTGTGGTACATTAATTAATTTTACTTTTGGATCCTGCCTCTGCTCTACGGTTTTCTCTGTTCCAGCTTAGTGTTTTGAGAGTGAACACTGTGCTAGGCACATGCAGAAAAAGTAGCAATTATTCTACCTTTAGATGTTTTCCTGTTAACATAGTTTCCAAAATTACTCATCTGTGGGGTGTTCAATAAATATTTCTCTACTGACTAACATATGACAGGCAGATCAGTTAATTAGATGTAATACTTTCATTCATACAGTGTAGCATGTGATCTTATACATGGAAATTGTTAAAATATGCCAAAGAGTTACCAAAATGGCTTTCAGGATCTAGCTGTGACAGTCAGTTTTGGTTTATTATCTCTCCTGTTATCTGCTGTGACTTGTACCTGTTTATATAATCTCGTGTATAACATCAAATCTCTTAGTAAGAATTTAACACTCTGACTTTTAATGCAGTTAAATCTCAACCTGATTAAGGATTGTTTTATAATACAACTCTTTCTCTAAACCTCAAAACATTTAGAGAATTCTAAGGCTCTTCATTTGCCTCAGTTACCACTCATAGCACTAATGCAACAGGTTGACTGCTTCGGCATTATGGGATGCTTGTTTCTACTGTTGAGGTTTTGAGTATTACAAATATAGTGAAACAATAGTGAAGCACAGATTGCCCAGAAAGGGCAAAGGTTCAACATCTTCCCACAAAAACAGTGATTGAGTCTTTTCATTAGTTAGCTCGTAAAAAATCAGCATAAAACTAGATAATAATAGGATACCTGTTGATCTGTGAGATAAAAACATTCTTTTGAATTGCATGCTAATTTGAAAAGATAAATATTGATGCCAATGCACAGGTGATGAAGCCGGAGCCTGGGGTGTGGGGGTGAGACCAGCTGGCAGGCATTGGCTAAAGGACCCTGGGCTGAGTTGGATTGCGTAGGCCTTGTGACTCTATTATTAAACACAGATCCTGAGGGTGAATGACAGCATCTGTGAGATTTTTGAGTCAGTTCTGAAGTAGGTTCTCATCCAAGTTAGGCAGACATACAAAAGTAATTATAAAATGCCTATGCACTAGCCCCACCTGCAGTTGTTGCTTAGAATGAGGTAGATAGTAGCAGAAGGAGCAGTCTTTTAAGCCAGTGAGAAAAAAGCTGAAATAGCTTTACAGTGGGGGAAGGGACAGAATGGGGAAGTCATTTATCCTGAGCTCTTAAGCATGCCAGGAGCAGATGCCTGATTTTACTGTATGGCATTTTGTGGCCCAGAAACTTTCCAGATTCTGTATTTTCCTATCTGGTTAAATTGAACTGTATTTACCTGTGTTTCAAAGCCTGAATACTTTATTTATGCTCTACTTCATTTTCTTTTCTAGTTCTTTCTAACAAGTTTCCCTAGATTTACTTGTTCTCATTTCCTAGACACTGTTTGTCTTCTTCCTTTTCCTCTAGTTCATCAGAAATTTCTGCTTCTTTGAGACTGGGTTAGATTCCACTTCTTCTGACTACACCACCACCATCAGTCTCCTTCTCTGAACTCCTGGATCATTACTTCAACCTGAAACAATTCATCATGTATCTATAAAGGTGGCTATTTGAGTTCCTGTTTTTAGGATTCCAAAATGATGCCAAGATATGTAAAATAAAATGTCAATTGCATTTTTTTTTTTAATTGAAGGGATTAGAACTATGTAAGTCCTAAAAGAGACAAAGTGTTTAGCTCAAAGTTGTCAGATGTTGGACTCAGAAGTTTGGCTTAGGTTAATAAAATGTTTTGCTGTTTAGTTTATGAAATTTTTCAAGGTCAGGTCCCTGGAGGGAAAATAGCAAAAGAAATTCCTAATAGAGAAAAGTTGCAAACCGCTAATTGTATGTAGATTTGGTACTTTATGTGTAATAAAGTGGTTGAGAGTATGATCTCTAAAGTCAGGCAGACCTGGGTTTGCCACTTTCTATCTGTATAACTCAGTACTTTGCATTATCTTTTGGAGTCTTGGTTTCTCACCTAGAAAGTGAGTCAAGGCAAATAATTTACTCAGCACAATGCCTGCCATATAGTAAATGTTCAGTAAATGGTATGCATCATCATTATTGTTGTTGCATCTTATTTGCTCTTTTTTGTGGTTTATGTCCTGTGTTAGGCAGAATAGTTGCCTACTGCCCCAACCCCACCAAATGTTCCAGCACCTCTGATATTACCTCACATGGCAAGAGGGCTTTGAAGATGTGATTGAGTCAAGGATCTTAAATGGGGAGATTATCCTGAATTATTCAGGTGGACCCAGTGGAATCACAAAGGTTTTTCAAAGATGGAAGAGAGGCAGAAGAGCCAGAAAAGGATATGTGACAATGGAGTCAGTGTCAGAGCTGGAGTGACGTGATGTGAGAAGGATTCAACCTGCTGCTTCTGGCTTTGAGGATGAAAGAAGGGGCCATGGGCCAAGGAATACAGGTGGCTTCTTTCAAGAAACTGGAAAAGGTAAGGAAATGGGTTTTCAACCAGAACTGCTAGAAAGCCACCCAGCCCTACAGACACCTTGATTTTAGCCCAGTAAGACTCTGTCCAGATTTCTGACCTCTAGAATTGTAAGATAATAAATTTGTGTTGTTTTAAGCCACTAAGTTTGTGGTAATTTAATAAAGCATCAATACAATAAAAAATAAACACTTCACCCCAGCAGGACTCCTTTTGAAGACCAGTTCTGTATACATAATCATATCTAGTGTTAAGTATTGGATGTAAATATGGATCAATAATTTGGAATTGACTGAGGTTTCCAGTGGTGAGGCACAATAACTTGTAATTTGCCATTTTTTTTTAGTGGAGAAGAGATAACCATGAGTCAGCTCTCTTTCTGCATACACATTTCCATTGTGGCACAAGTTAAAGATACTGGGGAAATTCCCCATCTCACTACCAAGGACACACCTAACTGACAATAAATTCATCTGTAGCCCAGTCAGGGTTTTCCCCTCATTGTCCCTTCCTTCCACAATTGCAGCTAGTTTTCAAAAAGATACATAAAAATAGCTACCATGAATTTAGCACATGGTATGTGCCAGGAGCTGGGCTAAATGCTCTGCATATGTTGTCTTACTTAATCCTCCAAAATTTTCCGTGGTGGTAAAAATATATGTTTCCTGTTTTCAAACTTCAGGTCATGATTCTCAGTGGATTTTAAAATCAATGTTGTAGGGAGTGATCAGTAGTTATTAAACAATAAAATAGAATATGAAATATTGCATTTCAGGAAGTAAGAATAGGCATAGTTTCATCAAATTTTGGTTTCAATTTTATATATATGTCATATAGTATCTATAAAATAAATACATGTGTGTGCACTGGGTTGTGTTACGGAACATATTTCTTACAATGAGTCCTAGTAAAAATTACTGTTTTTTTTTTTTTTTTTTGAGGCGGCGTTTTGCTCTTGTTGCCCAGGCTGGAGTGCATTGCGCGATCTTGGCTCACTGCAACCTCTGCCTCCCAGGTTCAAGCGATTCTCTTGCATCAGCCTCCTGAGTAGCTGGAATTACAGGTATGTGCCACCATGCCTGGATATTTTTTATTTAGTAGAGAAAGGGGTTTCTCCATGTTGGTCAGGCTAGTCTCAAACTCCCGACCTCAGGTGATCCATCCACCTCAGCCCCCCAAACTGCTGGGATTACAGGTGTGAGCTACCATGCCCAGCCCTTAAAAGATTACTTCTTGGAGTGGGTTGTATTTAAAATTTTTAAAAACCACGAATGAAGTGGTTAAGAATATAGGCTTTAGCAACAGGGCTACTTGAATTTAATCTCAATTCTTTATTTTATCAGCTCTTTATGATCTTGAGCATATTACTTACTGTTTTTACCTCAGTTGCCTTATTTATAGGATCCTATCTCATAGAGACTTTTGAGGAGTAAATGAGTTCATTCAAGTTAAGCACTTTAAACAATGCCTTAGTAATTAATGCTTAGCTAATGTTACTTTCCCATGTTTCATGTGGGTTAGTAAGTAGTAAAACCTACCAGATTTCTGTTCTGTCTGACAAAGTCTAGTCTCTTAGCTACTATATGTCACTGCCTGAGTTTGAAATCTAAAGCAATTTTACAGTAACTTATGTGGCACCTCAAAACAAATAAATCAACAAAATTAAAAAGTCTCCCTTTATAATAAATGGTACCAGTACATGATGCTCTTTTTCTCAGGGAGTTGGCTGATTTGGCATAACCTTATCTCTGAGGGAAAACAGGTTTCGTGAATTGTTCCATTCTGAATTTCAAGAGAGGAATATGTGAAAGGTACTGAGTGCTTTTGACATATAGAGAACAAAGCGATGACTCACTTAAACCCTGACAGTAGGGGCACCATATAAATTATTATATCTAAAGGGAATCAGGTTAAAGAAGAAATCTTACAAGAATCTGGAGGGAGATCTGTTTTCTAAAAGCTTATTAGGTGAGTTTTGCTAGTGTTTGTTTTTATTTTGTTTTTTTACCTTCCTCTGTCCCAGCAGGCATTTTAGTGATCTTTTGAAACATGTTTTGACTCTACTTGGTGACTGAAATACACAGCAAGGCTGTGCTGCTTTTATAAGCTTTGAAAGTTTAAGAATTTAGGAAGCTAATGACTGTCTTAAATACAGTTGAATCTAATTGATAAAATTATCCTGGGACATTGAACGACTGATTTTAGTATTCAGCTAATAACCCATTTAAAATGAATTCCATAGTTCTTTCAACTTGCTTGACTGTAGAGTAATTTTGTCACTAGTTACTGTATTACTGGAAGATGTATTTCTAGGCTTTAAGATTTGTGAAAGGTGTGTGTCTAACTTCTGAAACCCAATTTGACAGGGACGTAGCAGTGTTTTTAAAAGTCAGTGAAAGGAAAGAGGTGTGTTCAGCATTCCTGTCCCATCTTAACACATTCTTTTTCTCATTTTAACAGTGGTAATATTTTATATTATTTTGTTTTGATTTTTGTTTGTGGCATACTGCTCTGCTGTCCTACGACTCTAAGTAGAAGAGAAAATAGTACCAATAATTTCTTCATGGTGATGCACCTCTCTGTCTTAAGTCTTGAACAATGTTTGAGGTCGATGGTGGCCTAAATGAATAAGCATGTCGTGTGTGGTTACTTAGTGAGTTTAGTTTTGTAAGGTGCAACAAGGGACTGGTAATTAACTGCTGGGCATGAGATTACCCCAAGATTCTACAAATGCACCTAAGCGGTATTATATTTGTGAAAAGATTAGAGGATCTGAACTGTGTATCTTCTTGGTCTCCAGTGGGCAGATACATGGGGATTGCAGCAAAGATTGGGGAAGTGGCCTCCAAGGATGCATGTGGATGTCGTCTGATCCTCTGAAACATGTTGGATGGCCATTGTCTTCGTTAGAACAAAGAAAAAGCAGAAGTATATTTGCCTTTTAGAGAGAGCTCAGTATTTCTTTTTGACAAACACAGTACCCTCTCACACCTGCCTTTTGGGGCAGGGGTATTTTATTGGACCACGGATATTCTGAGGGGAAAGGAGTTTAAAGTCAGAGCTTGACAAATGCCAGCTCCAGTGCTAATAAGCATTTGTCAAGTGCTCTGATTCTAGGCTTTGAAAAGTCTTGAGTTATTAATGAAGTACCCACTATTCACTGCACACTGTGTAAAGTCCCTAAAATGGAAAGAATAATACTTGCTAGTGTCTTTTTAAAGTTCATGTTTATATTGTCTGTTTCCAGGAAAAGTGCCCTCAGCCAGGCCGATGAGAACATTCTTGGCACTCTTTTCTGCAGTGGGCACTGATTGAGGGTCTTCCTGTTGTGGCATCATCAGATCCCTGTTGCTCAAACCCACTAATTAGCTGGTTCTTATCTACAAGTAGCAGGGGCCTTAAAGCTCTCTGAGAAGATCTCACACTGTGTCTCCTACATTTCATCTTCTATAATCTCTTATTCTTAGAGACAGAAAGGTGGTTAAAAGACATCACTTCATTACTTTCTCTGGATTTGGAAAGGGTTATATATTGGAATTATGCTGTTAGTTTACACTTGCATTGTTTAGAGGAAAGGTTATTTTGTACAGAACAAATAAAAATACTCTTTAACTAGCTTTCAGAATATTTGAAATCTTGTTCTTTTCTTTACAATACCATATATCAGCTTTGTTTTGAGAGGCAAACTCAATTTTCCCCTCAAATTAGGAAATTACTGTAAGGAACTGGAATGACACACCAGAAGAGATTACATCATAGCGGGGAGGACTAGCATGGGGGTTTCTTCACAAACACTAGACTGGACTATGGATTCTAATTTACTTAGTGTTAATAGTTGCAGTCATACATCAAGGACAAAATAGATGTTCTGTAGTTTTTTGTCACTGAGCAGAGGAGAAACAGGGAAACAACAAAGGCCAAATAATTCCCAGCCGTTGCTGCTTTGTTTGCATGGAGCCTTTTGAAATGTGAACTAAGAATATTTCTCAGAAGATTTTTAGGTGATTCATATACACAGTAGGGTTTCAGAAGTGCCATATTCGAGGGCATATGGAAACCCATGGCTTTTCTGCTAGAGGATTGTCAAAAGTCCAGAATTTCATAACTAAATACCACGAATTTAGTATAGTAGAGCACAGAACTAAAGGCTTTCTTGTGGCTGCAAAGAATTGACTTCACATAGCAAAAACTATAATCCAAGACAGTGACTTAGACATAAGAGAGAATAGAACTTGGTAACTGTTTGGGACTGTTTTACAGAGTGATCATGTATATTTCTATATTATTCTAAAAAAATTATGATCTTTATACAAAAATTGTTACAACCATGTACAAGTGTGCATAAATAAACAGTGTATTTATGTAGTCTTTATTTGAATGTCAGGCCAGTTAGAGAAGCTAGACGTGTATAACCAGTTTCGTCTTAACAATCAAGTTCAGAAAATAATATGCAGACTTCCACCTAGTTCCTTTTCTGAATAATATTACAGACTTAAGGAAGCTAATAAGAGTCCAAGATTCTCTGAGTGCCTTTGTGAATTACTTCACCTGATTCATGTATGTACTTTCATATAATGGCTTTTAATATTGAGGAATATTTGGATATTAAAAGATTAGAGTAATTCTGAGCTCATTAAATTGTAGATTGTCATTTTTTTTTTTTTTTTT
>NW_012114710.1:7438525-7438944 GCF_000951035.1 Colobus angolensis palliatus
AGACAGAGTTGTTTGCATCTGCAGAGGTTTCTGCTGCTTTTTTGATGTTGTTGTTGTTGTTTAGCTGTGCCCTGTCCCCAGAGGTGGAGTCTACATAGACAGGCAGGCCTCTTTGAGCTGCTGTGAGCTCCACCCAGTTAGAGCTTCCCAGCAGCTTTGTTTACCTACTTAAGCCTCAGCAATGGCAGGCGCCCCTCCCCCAGTCTCGCTGCTGTCTTGCTGTTAGATCGCAGACTGCTGTGCTAGCAATGAGGGAGGCTCCGTGGGCGTGGGACCCTCCCAGCCAGGTGTGGGATAAAATCTCCTGGTGTGCCTGTTTGCTAAGACCCTTGGTAAAGCGTAGTATTGGGGTGGGAGTTACCCGATTTTCCAGGTGTTGTGTGTCTCAGTTCCCCTGGCTAGGAAAACGGATTCCCTTC
>NW_012114710.1:7439239-7473950 GCF_000951035.1 Colobus angolensis palliatus
TTAGCCATGCTGCCTTCTAATCAGGAAGCAAAATGTGATTGCCTACTATTTTCTAGCCACATACTTACTAGTGAATAAAGTATGGAATTCAGACCATGGTTTATGAAATTCAGGCTGCGTTTTTGAATACTTCCAAGTATTTTTCAAGTAACTTGGTTGTGGTTTTGAATGACTAGGAAAATGCTTTGGTTTGTTTGAAAGGGAAATTTTTCAAAAATGAGATCCAATGGAAAACACAGAGGGTGCTACAAATGCAGAGACGTTGTATAAACCTATAAGAAATTTTACATGGAACCAGAATTTTGATGCCTCTTCAAAGGAAACCAATGAGATTCCTTATTCATTAGTATTTTGAAAGTTGGCAGTGGAGTGAGGATCTGTGGAGGAAGGGACAGCTGGATCTTGTACTCAGGACTTCTGTCCTCTGCTCCTCAAAGAACTCATTAGTCACTGTTCTCACTCCCAGCCTGGCACCGAGGAAAATGTTGATGTTTCCATCTTTCCCACCCAGGCCTATTTAGGGCATACAGCCCTTCCTGAGTTTCCTGCAGTACAGTTGAGATCACACTGTAGCCTCTAACAAGCATTTACCAGAGATTCAGGGATGACAACAGAGAACTGCAATATAATAAGTAATAGATAACCACTCCATAGTTGTTGCATGCACTTCAGAGTGTATACAGCCCATTCTCACCTCACAGGAGAACTAGGAAAGGAGAACGATTTGGGAAGGTCTCTCATTTAATTTTTCCCACACTGCTGCCTCTTCTGTCTTTGACTTGTTTCTTCTTCTCACTTAGGAGGAAGTGGTTCTCAGATAATTGACTAATCACTTCTTTATGGTCGTGAACTCAGAGACTTATCTGTTATGAGGGGAGAAGCATAGAAAAGATTACATCATGTGAACTCTTGAAATAAAATGCCTCAAGACATAAGAGAGGCCCTTACCACTGTCATTCTCAAAAGGAAAGCTTAGTAGGCTACAGAAATTTAAAAAGCAAGCAAACAGGCAACGAAGCCAACAACAAAGACCTGAAGAAAATTCCAGAATAATCTTCAACCTGTGCTTTCACATGCTAAAATTTCGTAATGAAAAAGATTTCTTAAACTATGTATCTTATGGTGTCAATGGTCAGTGTGGTGGTAGTAGTTGTGATTTGGGCTGCTTTTTTCCTTGTTTATTTTTTCCAAATTTTATTTGGGAAATTTGTGCTGTTCCATTGTGAACTGAAGTTATATATACTGGATGATATAACTTTAACTCCTATGAGTATGTTTGGCTATGTTTTTGGAATTAGGTATTATACATGCCACCTTGTGGCCATTATTAAGAAAACACCTAATGTGAAGATGGGAAACAGGATCTTTAGTGACAGCAGCTTGAGCTTGGAGCAGTGCTTTCCGGAGCCTCTTTCTCCAACAACATCCTTAGAACTCTTAGAACCTGGATATCACATTTTAGTGGAAGGAGACAGACAGTAAATAAAATAAAGTATAATAAGTGCTCTGGAGAAAAGTAATGCAAAGAAGAGGGCCAGAAAGTATCAAAGAGTTTGAAAGTACAAATAAGGTACTCTTGGAAGACCTCACTAGGGTCACATTTGAGCAGAGATCTGAACAGGATGAGAGACAACTCGGGGTGGGGAGCAGAATAATATTTCAGATATGGACATTGCAACTGCGAAGGCTGAGACAGGAATTTGCCTGGCCTGTTCCAGCTTAGCAAAGAAAGAGGCCTGTGTTGCTGATACTCAGAGAGGAGGGAGACAGTAGTAGAAAATGCAATCAGAAAAGTGACCAGATGCAGGAGTGACTAAGGCTTTGTAGACTGCTGTATGGACTCTGAATGAAATGAGCGGTCATTGATGGGTTTTTTGCACAGAAGGATCCTGGTGTGTTTTAAAAGGAACATTCTGGATTCTATGTTAAAAACAGACTGAAAAGTGCAAGGGAAAGAACAGGAAGAGCAATTAGGAGGCTGTGGTAGATTATTATTCAGCAAATATTCACCCTACTGTCCTCTCCATAAAATTTCCCCAGCCCATCATCACTGGATTTGTCTATTTCACTTGCTTTAGTCAATGGAAAGTGAGTGAAAAGTGATTATGTGCCAGTGGGGAGGCAAAACCTTAAAAGACCCAGCAAATTTCTTCCAACCCTTTTGTGCATCTGCCAGAATACTGCGAGCAGTCAGTGCCCCTTAAGCCTGGGCCTCAGAACGAGAGATATGGAGCAAACCTGAACCTGACCAACAACCTAGAGCCAAGCCAGGGTAACCCTGCAAAGCCCAGCCAAGCATAGCAAAGCCACAGACTTGTAGACCAATGAGCATGAAATAACTTGCATTGAAAGCCACTGAGATTGGAGGAATAATTTTTATGCAGTATTACTGCAGTGAACCTGATTAATATAGGAGCTACTGCAATAATCCAGGGAAAGAGTGGATGATGAGCTGAAGTAAACTGGGATGGTTGTGATCGGATTAGATTCTGTATATACTTTTGAAGACAAGATTTGAAAGAATTTGCTGATGGCTTAGCTATTAAGTGTGAAAGAGAAGTTTTGAAATTTTGGTCCAAACAGTGGGAAGGATTGAGTTGCCATTTACTGACACAGGAAACATGAAAGAAGGGACAGGTTTACTTGATTCAGGGCATGCAGAGGAGAGCAGAGTTAAACTTTGTATATGTTAAGTTTCATATGTCTCTTATATTTGCAAGTAGAGGTATCTTCTTATATTTGCAAGAAGAGGTGTCCAGCAAGTAGTTTGACATTTAAAAAAGATTTCAGGAGATCATTTCTGCTCTGGCTGTAATGGGATGACAGAGACTACATTTACTGTATACCTCAAACAAATAGAAAATTGGACAAAACAATGTTTTCATAATAAACAAATTGAACCTTATTGCCCTAGGTTGGCTTGCCACCTAGAGGCAGTTTTCAAGCTTTAACAGATAGAGGGTGTATTCATCTGTTTTCACACTGCTATAAAGAATTACCTGAAACTGGGTAATTTAAAAAAGAAAGAGGTTTAATTGACTCACAGGTCCACATGGCTGGGGAGGCCTCAGGAAACTTACAATCATGGTGGAAGGTGAAGGGGAAGCAAGGCATGTCTTTAAGAGGTGGCAGGAGAGAGAGAAAGAGAGATACAGAGAGAGAGAGAGAGAGAGAGAGAGAGAGAGAGAGAGAGAGAGAGTGCAAGGGAAACTGCCACTTTCAAACCGTCAGATCTCTGAGAACTCCCTCACTATCACAAGAACAACATAGGGAAAACTGCCCACATGATCCAGTCACCTCCCACCAAGTCCCTTTCTTGACACATGGGGGATTACAATTGGAGGTAAGATTTAGGTGGGGACACAGAGCCAAACCATATCAAAGAGAAACCTCGAACAGATCCTGGCAGTCTAGCTTAGTGGAGGGAATAGAAATTAGAGTTCACAGAGACTAAAGTGGATAGAAATTTTGGGTGGCGGGGTGGGGTGGTGCGGGGGCTTGGTGGAGAGAGAGAGAGAGAGATAAGAGAGAATATACCCAGAAATCACAAAGGGGTCCCTTGAGCCTTGGTATGTGCATGTAAGAGAGGAAGATACCCCCAGCAGGGGGAAGAACTACTGGGAGGCAATAAGTCAAATAATTCCTGAAGCTCACTTAAGACTGGGAAGAGTTTGTGTTCCCATCAGTTAGAGTGGAAAGACCTTATTACACTGTATTATATAGGTGCATTGAATAGAATCCTCAGAAGAATACCTCAGTAGTGAAGTTAGTAGTGAGGCTAAATTAACCCTAGACTAAAATATGCTCCGGATTTCCTAACAAGCCTCAAAAGAGCTAGACTGCTACTAAGTAACATCACTGTGTGCTAGAACAAAGCCTAAGGCTACTAGAAGGGTTAGGACAAAATCTACCACCCTATTAAGTGAGGTTTCAATGTTGCAAAGCAATAAAACACTAGACATTAAAAAGAATAAGAAACCTAACCCATAATCAGAAGAAAAATGTCAATAAATAGAAATGGAACCAGAAATGACAGAGGTGGTGTAATGACTAAAATTGTCCATTATAAATATGCTTCACATCATCAGTAAGGTAGAGGGAAACATGAGCATGATGAAGAGAGATATAGATAATAGAAGACGACCGAAATCAAAGTTACAGAGATGAAAAATACAATAGATTCTTCATTTCAGCTCTGAAATGAAGAATAGATTGAACGGGATCAACAGCTGATTAGATACTGCAGAAGAAAAGATAAATGAAATTGAAGGAGCAATAGAATTTATCAAAAATGAAGCTCAGGGAGAAAAATGACTAATAGAAAAATGAACAGAGCATCAGTGACCTGAGGAACAAAGTCGAGAGAGCTAATATACTTATAATTGGAACCACTGAAGCAAGGTGGAGGAGGGTAAAAAGAGAAGACATAATGGCCAAATGTTTGTCCAACTGTGATGAAAAGTATAAACTCATGGATCTTAGAAACTAAAAGAATCCTAAGAAGGAAAAGCATACAGAAAATCACACCAACACACATTGTAACTGAATTTTAGAAAACCAGTTCTGATAAAGAGAAAAATCCTAATAGCAACCAGAGGAAAGAAAAAGACAATATCTCAACAGAAACTTCTTGTCAGAAACTACACAAACTGAATGACAATCCTCCAAGTGCTGAAAGAAAAAAAAAAACCTGTCAATCTAGAATTCTATATCCAGATTTTTGATTTTTTAAAAATCAAGGTAAATAAACACTTCTCCAGACAAACAAAAGAGGTAAAATTCATATCAGGAAACTAACTATAAGAAATATTACAGGAAGTTATTTAGGCAGAAGGAAAATGATGCCAGATGGAAACTTGTATCTTCATTTAGGAATAAAAATGCCAGAAATGATAAATATATGGATACATGAAAAATACTTAATTTTCTTAGTTTTTAAGTCTCTTTAACAGATAATTGACTGCTTAAAGCAAAATAGAAATAATGTGCTGTTGGCTCTATAACATATATAGAAGTAAAGTATATGATAAGGACGCTGTAACTTATCACAGTTGTGTTAAGCAGCTTCTAAGATGCTCCCCAACAGTCTCTGCATTCTATTGTTCAACTCTAATATAGTCTCATCTTCCATGGAATAGAGCCAAACTCTGTAAAGAATATGGAGAACTGACAATGTATGACTTCTAAGCCTAGGTCAGAAAGATATTGGAGCTTCCAACTTGCTCTTTCTTGCATTGCTCCTCTGAGGAAACCCAGCTACCATGTCCTGAGGATGCTCACCATCTACAGAGAGTTTACTTGGAGAGAAACTGAAGTATCCAGCCAAGACCCAGCATCAACTTCCCAGTTACGTGAGTGAGCCATCCTGGAAGCAAACTCTCCAGCACCAGTAAAGTGTTTAGACGACTGCAGCCCCTTTCAGCATCTTGACTGCAACCTCATGAGAGACCCTTAGCCAGAACCACCCAGCTAAACCCATCCAGATGCACAGAAACTGTGGGAGATCATAAATGTTTATTGCTGTTTTAACTTCTAAGTTTGGGGGTATTTTGTTATTCAGCAATAGGTAACTAACACAACAGTCTACCCACCAGATGACAAATCATTTCTGACATAGTAAAAGAAACCTTCAACAATATACTTCTATTTCACCTCCGGTCCACATATACTACTTTCTGTATTTTATTGTGATTCCTAGCTAGTGAAGTTTGGCAAGAAAAAGGAACAGAATACATAGAGATTGGAAAGGAAAGTGTTTTTATTTGCAGATGACATGATAATCCACATTAAAAAAAAATGAAGAATTACGCTACTGGAACTAATAAGTAAGTTTAACAAGGCTGCAGGATACAAGGTCAATATTCAGAAATTCATTATATCTCTATATAGTCACAATTGACTAAATTGACAATTGGGATTTTATATTAATTTAATACCATTTTTATGGCACTTGATGGTGGTAAAATATAAACATTTTAGGGATAAATGTCATAAAATATGTGTACAATCTGTATACTCAAAAGCACAAAATGTACTGAAAGATATTAGATAAAACCTCCATAAATGGAGATATAAACCATGTTCACAGATTGGGAGACTAATTGTTAAAATATCAAATGTTCCCAAACTGATTCCATGTTTATCAAAATCCCAGTAGCTCTTTGGTAAAAATTGATAAATCAACTCAAGAATTTATATATCAGTCCAAAAGTTCATAAGCATTGCAACAAGTGTTAGAAAAGAACAAAATTGGAGAATGTATAGTATCTGATCTCTAGTGTTTTGTAAAGCTGTAGTTATTTAAATAGCATGACATTGGCATAGAGAGAGACATATACAAAAATAGAAACAAATAATAGTCCCACAATAGATAGATACACATGTAGTCAATTTATTTTTGACAAAGTTTTCAAGATAATTCAATGGAGGAAAGGATAGTCTTTGCAATAGATGCAAAAGGTACTGGAACAATTTGATAGCCATCTGGGCCTTAACCCTTGCCATACATCCCATAAAAATTAGCTTTAAATGGACTGTACACTATAAAATTATAGAAGAAAGCATAGGCAAATATCTTTGTAACCTTGATTAGGCAGATGCTTCTTAGATAGGGCACAAAATGTATGAACCATAGGAAAAATAAATTGTAAAAAAAGAATTAATTGAAATTAAAAACGTTTGTTTTTAAAACACACTGTTAAGAAGAGGAAAAGGCAAACTACAGATAGAAAATATTGGCAAAGTATACATCTGATGAAGGGCTTGTTTCTATAATTTAAAAAGAATTCTTACAACTCACTAAGAAGAAGATAAACATTTGATAACAAAAATAGGTGAAAGATTTGTAGGCACTCTGCCAAATGAATTATGCGAATGGTAAACAGCATATGAAAAGATGGTCAACATTATTAGTTATTAAGGGAATGCAAATCAATGAATACATAAATTGTACATTTATACGTAAAATTTTACTCAGCAATAAAAAGTAAAGAACTATTGAGAGATGCAACAATGTTGATGAGTCTCAAAAGCATGTCCTAAGTGAAAGAAGCTATTCTCACAATACCACAAAATGTATGATTCCTTTTATCTGAGGTTCTACAAAAGACAGAACTCTAATGAGGAAGAAAATTATTGGTTATCAGGGGCAAAGGGTGGAGAGAAGGGATTGATGGCAAAGGATTGGAATGATGGAAATGTTTTATATCTTGATTTTGGTAGTGGTTACACGACTATATTCATTTGCCAAAACTCATCAAATTGTATACTGCAAATTGATGAATTTTGTTGAATGTAAATTATACCTCAATGGAACTAATTACAACAATTCAGGGGAGAGGTCTGGGATAGAGACATAAATTTGGGACTCATGAGCATATAAAATTTAAAGCTATGAAACTGGATGATATCACTGAGAAAAATTTTGTGTGTGTGTGTGTGTGTGTGTGTGTGTGTGTACATACAGTCAAAAGATTAAGTCCTAACATATCCCAATGTTTAGAAAACAGGGGAATGAAAAGGAAATAGCAAATGTGACTCAGAATGAGTAGCCAGTGAAGAAAACCAATTATGTGTGGTGTCCTGGAGGCGAACTGATAAAATTGTTTCAAGAAGGAGTGAATGTGTCAAATGCTGTCGATGCATTAAAAATATGAGGAATTTTTTCCCCCAAGATGTCAGATTGGAGGCAGTGTTTGCATGCTTCTCCCACCTGGAGACAAAATAAAGTGTACATAGTCACACTGTGAGCTTTTTTTTCCAAGAAGCAATGCGGGAACTTAACAGGAAAACTGAAATCTACAGATTATTTGAAAGAAGTGGCAGGCTGCAGCCTACACCATGAGTCAGGCAAGAAACTAAGTCCCCAGAGTGTGTGAGTGGAAGAGACTGCCTCTAGGGTATACAGCCCTGCTAGGGAAGCTGGAAATCCAGGCCATAGGGGAAGGTCTTAATCCTATCCAGTACTAGAACTGATTTAGGAGGGTGAGGAATATAAAAGTAGGAGTGGCAGCAGGAAGAGCTTTGTGTGCATTCCCAGTCTCCAGTGTGGACCAAGGGAAGCCATTACCTCTTCTGACTCACATGGGACCTTGCAGAAGTCTGCCAACTGACTCAGGCAGTGGTCTCAGGTTGGAAGAAGCTCCCAACTGAACTTTGTGATATAACCTTGGGCAGGGAAGAACTCCTTTTGCCAGAACTGGGGTGTAAGTGGGAAGTATGCTGCAATCATGAGCATAGGAGCTGGGCACCCCAGTTGTGCAGGTGCACTTTTCATGCATGGCTTGAAAGCTGTGGTTGTTATGCCTGCAGAAGGTATATGGCCTGGGGGAGTTTTGAGTTCTGTGCTCAGATGGCCTGGAACTTAGGGTCGCTGCTGCTAGTGGAAAGCTGCGGGTGTGAGATCTGCCTTGCCAAGTTTGTAGGAGCTGGGTGGGACTTACCACTGCCTGCTACTCCACATTTCCTGCAGTACACTTCTGTTCAACAGAGGCAGCTGTGCTCCTCTTTGGAACATTACCCCAGTGGCCAGAGAACTGTCTCTTGACTCCCACAGGGGTTGCTGCTTGCTCTGCACATGGAGAGTCAGAGCAAAGACCTGCCTAACTCAGCCCCCAGCTGGCTTTGCCCCTCTACCTGCCTGATAGGTTAACACAAAGGACAGAAACTTTTCAGAGCTTTATGCCCATCACCTGAGAAACCAGAGTACCTCTCCTGGGTAACATAAAGCAAGCATAAATCCCACTGCTACTACCATAGCTGGTGCTCTTTTGCAAGTGCCACATTTTGGCCGGAGGCCAACTGACGCTGTCCATTACAGCATCTCCAAGTTGAATAACACCACACCCAGGAAGGAGAAAACTTGTGTGTGACTTCAGCTATCACTATTGCCTGCATAACCCTGCTAACCAAGAGGTCCTAAGTCTGTACATGTGACCAGTTCATTACTACTACAACCAGCATTTGAGAAAGCCAACAAACCTAGAGAAAGCCAGCAAACCTAGAGAAAATGGATAAGGCTATCTATAACCAAGAAATTTCAAAGGATCTACATCACTCCCTTGCCACCCCCATCACAGCTGGTGCTCCTACAGACTCCTGGGAAACCTAAAGACAGGTCACATCTCTGGATCCCTTGAAGACATTCCCCAGAACCAGTCTGGAGTGTATCAGCCCCAGTGGGCAACTTGACTCAGAGGGGCAACAGGATTCACAGTAGTCTGGCCTTCAGAGGCTCCTACTCCTAGGGGAAGGGAGAGTGTAGCACATCAAGGAAACATCCTGTAGGACAAAGGAACCTGGATGGCAGGCTTGAGTCCTAGATCTTTCTGCTGGTGGCAAGTTTCTTTCAGCAGATGCACAGTTGCAATGCTGGGTTCAACGGGGAAAGTCTGCAGTTTTGCCCCAACAATCAGGAGGCCCTGGTGCCCATGAAGGATCTCGGAGAAGAGGGGTTCTTCTCCTCCTCGTCCACCACTGCAGACACAGCTGGTGTTTTACCCACATGAGCTTAGCATGAGTGCACCTATACACAGCCCTTCTGTAACACTTCAGGGTGACTGCATCTCCACAGGAGGAGCACCTTCCAGGTGCAGGCTTGCATGAGAGGTAGGGTCACATTTCCTCTCTACTTGGAACATCGGCATTTCTGCAGATGAAAAGAGGCACCTGTCTGATCTGAATAGCTGGAACACTGGGTCAGGAGTGTGTTTGGGAGGTGGATAACTTTCCTGCTGGCCTGGCAGGGGAGCTGAGATGGCTATGGCCCTTCCCTCTGATAAGACCTCAGTGTGTTTCATTGAGGGTGCCACCAGCCACTTCTGTCAAGGCTGGGACTTCTGCCCACCAATGAGTGTTACATTTACCCACCTGCTTTAGCCACAGCTGGTTTTGATCTGTGGACACCTTTCCTATTGGCCCCAATCCTGAACTATTCAATCCAGTGAATAAAATAGTGGGGAATAAATAAATAAATAAGTACACACCAAGGGGGAATCAAATACACTTCAAGATACCTCTGTCATTCCAACCCTATAGGAGACAGTGAACTTGCTCACTCACTGAGCACGTTGCTACTGCAACCAGTATCCGAGAAAGCCATCATACAAAAACTCTCTATAACCAAGAAACTCATGCACAGTCTCCGTCCCCAAAAGCACCAAGAGTCAAATTAAGCTATAAAGTACAAACATTAAAAGTCACATCTTTAAAGGGGGAAAAGAAATTTAACAAAATACAAATAAAAAATAAGTTCAAGAATAATGAGAAGAAACTGTCTACCCAAACTAAACCCAAAGCTAGCAGAAGAAAAGAAATAATGAAGGTCAGAGCAGAACTTAATAAAATTGAAACAAAACACAATACAAAAGAGCAATGAAACAAAATTAGTTACTTGAAATATAAACAAAATTGATAGACCATTAGCTAGATTAACCAAGAAAAGAGAGAAGATTCAAATAAGCTCAGTTAGAAATAAAAGTGGAGAAATTACAACCAACATCACAGAAACACAAAAGATACCAAAGATCCTTTGAGACTACTATCAATACCTCTATGCACACATAAAAAACCTAGAGAAAATGGATAAGTTCCTAGAAACATAAAACTCTCCTAGATTAAATCAGGAAGAAATAGAAACCCTCACTAGACCAATAACAAGCAGCAAGATTGAATCAGTAATATGAAAAATTGCCAACAACAACAAAAAATGCCCAGGACCAGAAAGATTCACAGCTGAATTCTACCAGACATTCAAAGAAGAATCAGTACCAATCTTAATGAAACTATTCCACATGACTGAGAAAAAGAGAATCCTCCCTAAATCATTCTATGAAGCCAGCATCAACCCTGATGCCAAAACCAGGAAAGGACATAACAACAAAAAATAAACAACTACAGACCACTATCCTTCATGAACATAGATGAAAAATCCTCAACAAAATATGGCCTAACCAACTCCAACAGCACAACAAAAACATAATACACCATGATCATTTGGGCTTCATCCCAAGGATGGATGGTTTAAAATACACATGTAAATACCTGATATATCTTATAAACAGAATTAAAAAGAAAAACCATATGATCAACTCAATAGATGCCAAAAAGTACCTGATAAAATCCAGCATTACTTTATGATGAAAGATTACAACAAATGAGGCATAGAAGGGAATCATCTCAAACTAAAACAAGCCATAATATGAGAAACCCACAGCCAATGTCATACTGAATGAGGAAAAGTTGAAAGCATTCCCCCTCCTGAGAAATGGAGCAAGACATTCACCACTTCTATTCAACCATTCAACCTAGTACTGAAAGTCCTAGTCAGAGCAATCAGGCAAGAGAAAGAAGTAAAGAACATCTACATTAGAAAAGAGGAAATCAAACTATCACTGTTCACCTATGATATGATTGTATACCTAGAAAACCTAAAAAACTTCTACCAAAGATTCCTAGAATTGATAAACAAATTCAGTAAAGCTTCAGGTTACAAAATCAGTGTACACAAATCAGTAGCACTGTTAAACATGAACAACGACCAAGCTGAGAATCAAATCAAGAACTCAATCCCTTTTACAACAGCTGCAAAAATGAACAAACAAACAAACAAAAACCCAAGAATATACTTAACCAAAAAGGTGAAAGATCTTTACAAGCAGAAGTACAAAACAATGTGGAAAGTAATCATAGTTGACACAAAGAAATGTAAATACATTCCATGCTTATGAATTGGAAGACTCAATATCATGAAAATGACCATACTGCTCATAGCAATCTACTGATTCAATACAATTCACATCAAAATACCAACATCATTTTTCACAGAATTAGAAAAAGTCAAAAAATTCATATGGAATCAAAAAAGAGTCTGAATAGCCAAAACAATTCTAAACAGAAAGAACAAATCTGGAGGCATTGTATTACTGGACTTCAAGTTATACTGCAAGGTTACAGTTACCAAAACAGTATGGTATTTGTATGAAAATAAGCACATAGACCAATGGACAAGAATAGAGAACCCAGAAATCTGGCTAAAAACTTACAACCAACTGATCTTCAACAAAGCATACAAAAACATAAACTGGGAAAAGGACACCTTATTTAATAAATGGGATATGGGAATAAATGGTGCTGGGAAAACTGGCTAGCTACATGGAGAAGAATAAAACTCAATCCCTATCTCTCACTTTATACAAAAGCCAACTCAAATTTAATATCTGAAACCATAAAAATTCTAGAAGATAATATCAGAAAAACTCTTCTGGACATTGGTTTAGGCAAAGAATTTATGACTAAAACTCCAAAGTGAATGCAACAAAAACAAAAATAAATAAGTGAAACTTGATTAAATTAAAAAGCTTCTGCACAGCAAAAGCAATAAACAGAGTAAACAGAAAACTCGTAGAGTGGGAGAAAATATTTGCAAACCATGTGACAAAGAACTAGTATCCAGAATCTACAAGGAACTCAAATTAATCTGCAAGAAAAAAACAATCCCACCAAATGATCAAATGACATGAGTAGACATTTCTCAAAAGATATGCAAATGGCCAAAAAACATGACAAAATGCTCAACATTACTAATCATCAGGGAAATGAAAATTAAAACCACAATATCACATTACTTCTGCAACAATGGCCATTATTAAAAAGTCAAAAAATAGTAGATCTTGGCATGGATGTGGTGAAAGGGGAATGCTTACGCACTGCTAGTGGGAATGTAAATTAGTACACCTTCGATGGAAAACAATATGGAGATTCCTTAAAGAACTAAAAGTAGATCTACCATTCAATCTAGGAATCCTACCACTGGGTATCTACCCAAAGAAAAATAAGTCATTATGTGAAAAAGACACATGCACCTGTATGTTTATTGCAGCCCAATTTACAACTGCAAAGATGTGGAACCAACCTAAGTGTCCATTGACCAATGAGTGGAAAGAGAAAATATTACACAAACACACACACACATACACACCCCCCATGGAATACTACTCAACCGTGGAAAGGAATTACATAATGTCTTTGCAGTAACTTGCATGGAATTGGAGGCCATTATTCTAAACAAAATAACTAAGAAATGGAAAACCAAATACCATGTGTTCTCACTTGTTAAATGAAAGCTAAGATATGAATATGCAAAGGCATACAGAGTGATATAAGTGACTTTGGAGACTCATAAGGGGGAGGCTGGAAGGAGTATGTGTGATAAAAAAAACTACATATTGGGTACAATGTACACTACTTATGTGACAGATGCACTAGAATCTCAGAATTCATGACTATATAATTTATCCATGTAATAAAAATCCACTTGTACCCAAAAAGGTATTGAAATAAAAATATATTAAAAAATAAAAATAAGAGGACTAAGTATTTCTTGTAGAATTTAACAATCAAATATGAAAGGGATTCATATTTTCTCTTGATGAGAGCAGTTTGGCTGGGGCTGCCTGGAGTTGATTCAAAAGAGAATGAGTACAGGTAAATTAGATACATTGAATATAGAAAACTCTGAATTAGGAGTTTTGTTTAAAGGGAAGGAGTGTAATGGAGTTTAAGCTGGAAGGGTAGTAAGACAATGAGAGAATTTATCATTATCATTGTTGTTTTAGATGGTAGCAATGTTAGCATGTTTTTGTGCATATGAGAAAGATTTCAGCAGGAGGAGAAATATTTATGACATGGGAAAAAAGAGGGAATTGGGAATATTTGCAGGTGTGATGTCCTTGAGCGGGAGTAGACAAGATGAAGCATTAAGCTTGCATAGAAGTGTGACAACTAATCTGTATTAACAGTAAAAAAGAGTGTAAGGAGGTACATATATGATGAGATGGGTAGATGTGACGGTGATGGGAGCTTATGGGGATTCTCTTCCACTTTTATTTTCTCAGAGATATAGGAAGCATGATTGTCAGCTGAAAATTAGGATGAGCAAAGAGGTGATGGAGGTTTGAGGTGAGATTAGAAGATATGAAACAATTATACAGGGTGGGAGTGCGAATGACTAGGGAAATATGGTTTGATTGTTCGGTAGTATTAAGAGCCCACTTGTGCAGATTGGCCAGGCATTAAAAGTGAGACCAGTCAGCATGGTAGTATGTTTTTCCCCAGATTCCTTCAACTGCAAGGATACAGGCACAGAATAGATGAGTGATGGCTTGCTCAGTGTTATGGTTTTGCCAGGAGAGAGTGAGAAGCTGAGAGAGAGGCAAGGGAGTTGAGAATATGTGCAAAAAAATAATTATGAAGTTGAACTGTAGATTTAAGCTGTGAAAGGAAGTGAGTATATAAAGAAAATGATGGACAGTGAAAAGGTGGTAGGATAAATGGATGGTAGGATCCAATAAGGTTTAAGAATGGTTAAAATCGGAGCTAAGATGGCTTACTAGATATGGCAAGGAAGAGCATCTCTTACTGAGAGACCAGACCATCAAGAAGACTGGCACATTCTGAGCAGATCTTTGGAAGGTGGGAATTGAGAGTGGATGGAGGGAGTATGCAAACCTTGGGGCAAAGGAAGAGGAAGCTGGGAATTTTGCATAGGGCTGACAAGAACCAGGACTTGTTTCTACCCTCCACCCCCACCAGTGGCTGTCAGGGAGGGAGTGAGTTAAATAGGCAAGGAGTGGCCCACTCTTACCGGACCTCTGGAATCCTAGCTGCAGGAGACCCCATGACTGCCATGGACGTTTGAAATGGCAGGGAGAGCTACTTGGAGAGGTGGCAGAGACAGGACTTCAGCCTGTGCCAAACCCAGAGGGTTTGGCATGGGAATGGTTGCAGTGGAGCATGGCCAAGGAAGCCCATCCCCCAAAGTTCACCATGCTCGTCTAGGTGACTTTGGCCCTTGTTGACTGCAGGACATGGACCTAAAAGAACTGTCTTGCACATGGACGGGGCCAGTCAGATCAGAGCACGCCTATCTGCTGACCTACCTCTTAAGGTCCCTCCCTGGCTGTATCCACTTGCAGCATAGCCTTGGATACCCAACTGGGGTTCCTCCTAGTGGCTGCCATCATAACTCCTTTCACCAAAAAGCCATGCCTAACCATTGAAGAGCTTCAGCAGATGTGCCCCCATGGAAGAGCTTCTGCTGGCATCCCCATTCAATTGTTGTTGTCAGTAGATTGGGAACATCTCAGCTCTGCCAGTGCAGCAGGTGTTTAACTTCAAGGGGCCAGAGAACAAAGGTATGGGCCTGGTCTCAACCTCCTGGGATTACAGCATACAGCTCAAATGTGCTGAACTGAACCCAGACACCCTGAAAGTATCCAGAAAGGAAGCCAGTTGATGGAACTCAGCTTATTCCACAGTCAAACCCTCAAGGGCATCAAAGAATATAAAAGCAAAAAGCTGTATCCAAAGCATAGCAACTTCCAGCATTAAAGGAACATCAGCTCATACAGATGAGAACCAGCACAAGAACTCTGGCAACTCAAAAAGCCAAGAGTGTCTTCTTACCTCTAAATGATCGCACTGGCTCCCCAGCAATGTTCTTAACCAGGCTGAAATGGCTTAAATGACAGACTTAGAATTCAGAATCTTGAAGGCAACAAAGATAATCAGGATTCAGGAAAAAACTGAAGCCCAATTCAAGGAATCTAAGGAATCCAGTAAAATTATACAAGAGACGAAAGATGAAATAGTCATTTTTAGAAAGAACCAAACTGATCTGATAGAGCTGAAAAACTCATTGAAAGAATTTCATAATATAATTAGAAGTAATAACAGCAAAATAGGCCAAACTGAGGAAAGAATCTGAGCTTGAACATTAGTTCTTTGAATCAACTCAGGCAGACAAAAGTAAAAAAAGAATAAAAGAGAATGAACAAAACCTCTGAAAAACACGGAATTATGTAAGGAGTCCTAACTTGTGACTCATTGGCATACCTGAGAGAGAGAGAGAGAGAGAGAGAGAGTGCTAGCAACTTGAAAAATATATTTGAGGATATTGCCCACAAAAATTTCCCCAACTTCACTAGAGAGGTCGACATTCAAATTCAGAAAATTGATGATGCTCTCCCACCTTCAGTACATGCTATCTCCCTGCTTTTCTGCCTCAGATCTTTCTCTGAAACCTTAAGGTCTCCTTCAGTCCAGAGAAGGCAATTTTGAAACATGTAGGGGTTTATATTTCTGATGATAAATCCATACCAACTGGGAAAAGGAGTTGGATAAATGCCTCAGTTGCTCTTCTTTGGAAGGGTGGTTCAGTTCAACATGATTCTCCAGAAGGTACTCAGAAGGATTGAACTGCTACAGTGTATTCTGGCAACTAATGCCATAGCGTACACCTCAATCTCACTCTTGCTGCCTCACTGTTGCTTCTTGGAATTGTCTCTTTTTTTTTTTTTTTCTGAGACGGAGTCTCGCTCTGTTGCCCAGGCTGGAGTGCAGTGGCTGGATCTCAGCTCACTGCAAGCTCCGCCTTCCGAGTTTACGCCATTCTCCTGCCTCAGCCTCCCGAGTAGCTGGGACTACAGGCGCCCACCACCTCGCCTGGCTAGTTTTTTGTATTTTTTAGTAGAGACGGGGTTTCACCGTGTTAGCCAGGATGGTCTTGATCTCCTGACCTCGTGATCCGCCCGTCTTGGCCTCCCAAAGTGGGAATTGTCTCTTAAACTGACTGCATTCAAGTACTTATCTTGGAATTCACTTTTGGAAATCAAATTCAAGTATTGAGAAGTCGGATTATTCAAAGGATGATCCAAGTGGATATTTAAAAGACAATGGTAATATTGGGGCAAATGAAGTAATCTAGGAGTTACAATCCGCAAGTATCAGGGAGTGCATTACTTATCACTTAGCTTAGTACCTGAAAGTAATGATTGGTAAATATTTTTTGAATAAACAATGCGTAGAGCACATGCATTGTTCATGATCCTTCACCATCCCGTTCTTGTGAATTTCAGTTCCCTACTATAGAAACTCCTTGAAGAATCATTCTAATGTCCGGTGTGTGACATCTGTACCACACTGCTCTGACAAATAAAAGTGGTGAGATGCATCTAATGGACGCTGAGACCAGAAAATACCACTAAGTAGGAAAATCAACCATGCTGCTTTGAATTTTCTGTGGAAGGACAGAGCTGGATATTTACTGAAAACTATCAAATTGGAATCATCTTGTATAGCTTGGGGAACTGTAGCAATATACTCCAAGGCCACTCAAGTCTTCCTTACCATCCTCTTTTAATTGTGCCAGGAAACCGCTTTGTGAGTGCAATTACTTTCACAGGATGAGTAAAATGTAGGGGCTTTTCTATTGCTGTCCTTATTTTGTATCAAAGGGCTCTAAATTTAATGAAATGTAACTAAATTCATTAAGAAATACATTTACAGCTTTAATATTTATGCTCCCTCATATATACCTAAATGGTTCCTGAAAGCTAAACATGATGTAGGTAGTTGATTAACTTAAAACATTATCTGTAAATGAAACATAGCACATTTATAGAGAAAGAGTTGATTAATGTCGAACAGGAAAATGAGAGGAACTGATGGAAATATTCACCAAGGAGTTACACCTGAGATGCTGAGTTTCTAAATGTAATGCCTTTTCTTATCTCTATAATGAAAATTATCATTAGGAAGATGGCAGAAGTAGGTTGTTACTGCTGGTAATGAAATAAGACATGAAACACTTGAGAGTCTGTTCATAAAATTGTATTTATCAGTAGAAGGGAAAATTGCCTCATTTATGTTTTAGAGAAAGATGCTACTGTATGTGTTAAAAACAACAGATTCTGTTATTATTATTCTAATAATTTAAAGCATACATTAAGCATAGGCTGTTTCTTTTAAATGGCTAAATATCACGAAAGGATACTTTACAGCTCAAAATTAAGTTTTATAGTTTTATAACAAACAAAATGACGTAGATCCATAAATACATAATTTGGTATATGCATCTATTTATCTGTTAATTGAGAGAGAGAGAGAGAAGGAGAGAATGGTTTTGAAATATTCCGAGTACCTCTATTTGACTCACTGGAGAAAAATTGGAAAAATTGATAAATAATAAAAAGGAAATTTAAGTCACCCATAATCCCACTTCAGAGTTCACAGCTGTGACCACAATATTATATTTTGGGGGGACAATCTGACAATTTGTATCAAAAGGTATACCTAGTTGTTGATTCAGAAAGTACTTACCTAAAAACAAAAATAGTAACTGGATGGGTGTTAACCCAGCTGGTTCCATAAATACTATAAACTCGGTGGCTTATTATTATTATTTTTTTTAATTTTATTTTTTGAGACCAAGTCTTGCTCTATCGCCCGGGCTGGAGTGTAGTGGCCGGATCTCAGCTCACTGCAAGCTCTGCCTCCCGGGTTTATGCCATTCTCCTGCCTCAGCCTCCCGAGTAGCTGGGACTACAGTCGCCCGCCACCTCGCCCGGCTAGTTTTTTGTATTTTTTAGTAGAGACGGGGTTTCACCGTGTTCGCCAGGATGGTCTCGATCTCCTGACCTCGTGATCCACCCGTCTCGGCCTCCCATAGTACTGGGATTACAGGCTTGAGCCACCGCGCCTGGCCCAAACTCGGTGGCTTATATACAAAAGACCACAAACTGGGTGGCTATACACAAGAGGAATTTATTTCTCACAATTTTGAAGGTCTGGAAGGTCCAAGGTCAGCGTGCCAACAGACTCTGTTGTCTGGTGAAGGCCTGCTTTCTGGTTCATAGCCATCCTCTTGCTGTGGTCTCACATGGTTGTACAGGCGAGGGTGGATGGCTCTGGCTCTCTGTCCATCCCATTATTCTTCCCTAGAAAGTCTGTGATAGAAGCCAAGAAAATAGGAATGTGGCGGGTGAAGCTGCAAACATATTAATGTTCTGCAGATGTTATTCTAGCAAGATTTGTTTTTCTTTAATAAGTTATAAGCTCCTCTTTTAAAAGTAGAAGGATTGAATCTAATAGTCAAAACTTACCATAAAATAATTATATAATCCCCTTTCTCACCTTTTAATTAAAAGACACGTAAATGAATGTTTTATGGGAGAAAAGGAGATCAAGGAAGTAATGGAGGGAGTTATAGGTGGTGAAAGCAACAGGGGCTTTGACTCACCAGAAGGACATGTTGATCCCTGAGGTGAGGGAGACAGAGTACCAGAAAGTGAGAGAGTACAGAATGTGTTGGCAAGCTAGACAGTAGCAAGCCAGGCAGTAACAATTTTGGGCTTCGAGGATGGTGCCGTTTCTGCCACAACTGCCTGTCTCTGTTGTGGCACTCGAGCAGCCATCGACAATGCTTAAACAAGCAGCATGGCTGTGTTCCAGTAAAACTTACAAAAATAGGTGGCAGGCTGGATTTCACCTGCTGGTGTCATTCGCTGAGTCCCGGTCTAGGCTTAAAAAAGTAATGGAGAAAATGTTAATAATTCAGAATAAACCAAAAAGTGCATTGTATCTATAATCTTTGCAGTAAGAATAGCACACAAAATTGAGAAAATATTCTCTTAGTGTCGGAAAATATTCTTTTATTTAGCAAAAGAGTTGCTCACGTCATTGACGAATGAGTGAAGTACCACAGTCCATCTATACTGGTGCGGTTTCTCTCCCATATGCTTTCTGCTTCCACAATGCTGAGATCTCTGATTACCATGCAGAGATTGGTGAGATGAGTTGTTTCCTAAAATTGAATTTTCAACATATTCTCCAGGGTAACTCTTTTTCTTACTGTACAGACCACGTCTCAGGTTCTGTTGTTGAAGAGGTAAAATTTCATTTCTGGTGGGCCAGCTCACTATCTCTAGATTTGTCTTATTTTTTATTTGACAAATAAAAATTATATATATTTCCTGTATACAAAATGTTTTGAAATATACTCTAGGTGTTTCTTAAATATATGAGAAGTGGTGAGAGTATTCTGGGGACAGAATTTCTTATCGGAAGAGTCATCTTTTATTTCAGTAAGTCACTTTAAGGGGCTACTTGGGTGTGAAAAGATGGAACTCAGGGGTTGGTCTGAAAGGGAGAATAGATAAAAGACTGACAGAATTGGGCCGGGCGCGGTGGCTCACGCCTGTAATCCCAGCACCTTAGGAGGCCAAGGTGGGCGGATCATGAGGTCAGGAGATCGAGATCATCTTGGCTAACACGGTGAAACCCCGTCTCTACTAAAAATACAAAAAATTAGCCAGGCATGGTGGCGGGCGCTGTAGTCCCAGGTAATCTGGAGGCTGAGGCAGGAGAATGGCATGAACCCAGGAGGGAGCTTGCTTTGAGCCAAGATCCCACCACTGTACTCCAGCCTGGGCAACAGAGCGAGACTCCATCTCAAAAAAAAAAAAAAAAAAGCATGACAGAATTGCTTTGAATGAGAAAATGAGACGGTGTGACTACTATCCAGCAACTGCTCTTCTAGACACTGGATATAAAGTGGGGAGTTTAGAAGGGGCTCCTGCTTTGTAGCAGCTTCTTTTTAGTTTTACTGGAATGAGAATGAAGAACAGCTGCAGGTACACAGACCAAGAGAGAACTCAGCAGAGGAAGGATATGATAGCAAGAGATGAATAAGATAAATTTAAATCCTACAAAGGTCATGTGGAGGTAGAAGTAGGGGAAAGGGATATGAAGGATAGCACATTTCCTCATTGTATGGCATAGGTGCTTGGCCTAATTTTTAAACAAAAAAGGGTGATTTCAGAACATTAGAGAACATAGAGACAGCTGACCTTGGGTTACATATATTAACCCCAGACAGCCACTGTTTTTTTTTTTTTTATTGTAGTCTTTCTCTTTATTCCCCCTTCTCCCCCATCAAATGGCATAGTATCAAAAGATCTGTAAGATTTTGATTTAATTAATGTTGGTAAGATGCCACTAGTGATGATTGTATTACATGTGCATATGACTGAAATGAGACACTCCTGCCTGGGACCACGCTTATCTGATTTAGTGCCACTTTTACACGAATGCTTTAGAAATGAGATAGGACAGTGGTACAGCCTTCTACAACATCACCCTCCCCCTCCCATTTTGCAGTTGGGCCAACAGATAAGCTTGCTTCCTGGAGGCTCGAACTTTAGTTCTTCAGGTTGTAAGCAACACTGTGCAGTGAAATTTCTTCCTGAAGGGAATGTTTACACCTGCCTACTTAAAATCTGCACAATGTGTGAAACAATGGAGCAGCGTGTCAGCTGTGTTTTGGGATTATCTATAGCTAACTCCCAGAAAACTGTGTTAATTCTTTATTGCCTAAAGTGCCCCACTAAATGTTTTTGTTTCTTCATCTTAAAGAAAAATAGAATGCTACTGTGTGGAATCTAAAGTTCAGAACAACATATACATATAGTAGAAACTGTAGGCTGAAAAATAACACAAAAAAGAAATAATTGGTCAAACATTTTCCTTGGCTTCAATGGATAAACAGTGGTATAAAAGTGAATTATTAGGAAGTCTAATTTCAACTTAAATGGTGACCTTAGTAATTGCCTACCAGATATGGCTTGTTTCCAGGTTGAATTTATGTTTTGAATTTCTCTAGCTTCATGTAAGTACTAATCATAAACAAATAAAATGCAATTTGAATTATTTGAATAGCACATCTCTTTTCTTAACTCGTTGCATACAGTTAGGAGGGTTCATACCACAGGTGACTTCTGGAAATAATAGGGGCAGAAATAGTAATTATTTTTATGATGTGCATTTTTTTCTCCAAGAATGCACTTCAGTAAAATAGTCACTAGATGTCACCGTTGCAACACACAGATAGAAGCAAATACATTTGTGTCAGAGAGGGGAACTGAGTGGATGTTGCATATGACAGCTTCAGCAACACATCTGTTTAAAAAGTAAATTCAAATAAAATTGATTTTATTTGATTTCTTAATGTGATCCAATTAAAGTTCTTCTTCTATAGCTCAAGTAATTTAAAATTGGGTAGGTGTGTTTTGGGAGTTCTTATTTAGGTAATTATTAGTATATTTTTATTCATCTATCTTCCTAAGAATTTAGGTTACAAAACCTAAATACTGTCTTTTGGTTTCTATTATATCTACTGAAAAACTTTTTTTTTTTTTTTTGGGGCGGAGTCTCGCTCTGTCGCCCGGACTGGAGTGCAGTGGCCGGATCTCAGCTCACTGCAAGCTCCGCCTCCCGGGTTTAGGCCATTCTCCTGCCTCAGCCTCCCGAGTAGCTGGGACTACAGGCGCCCGCCACCTCGCCCGGCTAGTTTTTGTATTTTTAGTAGAGACGGGGTTTCACCGTGTTAGCCAGGATGGTCTCGATCTCCTGACCTCGTGAGCCACCCGTCTCGGCCTCCCAAAGTGCTGGGATTACAGGCTTGAGCCACCGCGCCCGGCGAAAAGCTTTTTTTTTTTTAAACATGGGGTCTCACTATGTTGCCGAGGCTAGAGTTGGACTCCTGGACTTAAGCAGTTCTTCTGCTTCAGCTTCCTTAGTAGGTGGACTATAGGCCCACGCCACTGCATCTGGCTCATATCTATTTTTAGGACCTAAAAAAAGGTATATTTTGCCGTGCTTTCCTGTCTCTGTGCCTTTATGGCATCGCTAAAACTGCTAAAGATCACACAGGAATTGCCCACCCCACCATTCCCCCATGTTTATGTATTTTGTAAGTCTTGGATTTTTCAGAATTTACTCTCAGAGTAAATTGGTCTAGCCTAAAGAGTGGTAGTGGTAGGGTCCCTTGGGAGCGGGAACAATCATTTATCTTTTTTCAGCCATCTGCAGTCTAGAGGATGGGCAGCAGTAAACCATTAAGGGGAGATTTCTGTGAAGGTTCATGTGGCCAAGGAAGAAATGTGGCACTTTCATTCTTATTTGTAACCTCCCTGCACACTCTCAGTTGTTCTTTAAGTAGCACTGATTCCCTGTCATGATAGGAGTATCTTGCACTCTCCTGAGGGCATGATGTAGTCATTGACTCCTTGTTTCTCTAATTTGCACATTCAAAGCAATGTTTCAGGCTGTATTCTATAGTCGTTAGCACCTTGGCACTGTTATAGGACAGGCCTGGGCTCTCTCCAGATTATACCACTTGGTGTGAACTTAGTATCTCTGGCCATTGCTTTTCCCTTTTATAAAAAGGTATTATCATTCCCATCTGGCAGGTGGGTGAAGATTTTTTGGTGAAGATTAAATGAGGTAAGATATACAATGTGCTCAGTACAGTATTTTTTAACTTAAAGACAGTATAAAAAGAATATTGCTAATATTATGTAAACATGCAAAGACTGATGTTTGTTTCAACAGTTTTGAGACAGAATTTAAGAGTGATCATGAGACAGTTTCTTTCCCTTTAGCAAGTGAATCCAGAGTAATTGTAAAGAATTCTTGTGGTAAATATTTAAAATAATCCCCTGCAATTATTAAGAAGCGTGCTTTTTAATATTCATTCTGGATTTGGTGTTCAAAAGGTTTACAGTCCATGACCTGTGGGCTTTTATGATCTACTATAGATGAAACATTTTGACAAATATAAAGAAAATGCATTCAGTTGTCAATTCTAGAAACAAATGTACACAAAGTATAGGATTACCTAGCAGCATCTGGAACATACTGGGCACTCAGTAAATGCTAATGGATGTAATTAAATTAATATATTTTGAAGTAAAGAAATACTGTATATTATTATAAATTATTGTCCAGATACTCATTGTCAATCCATATCTCCTCAGGGTAAACTCCCTGTATTATTTCCATGAAATCTGTTTTTCTGTTGCTGGGTTGAGGAGTCGTGAAGTACAGAATTGGATAGCATAGGTAACCTCTTCTGCATCATATTAGATGGCCATGCTATTCTGAGTACATGATTTTTAGGAGCTGGTATTAACATAGCTTGTCAAAAAAATGCTGATGTTGATCAGATTTAATATTGAATATAAAACTAAAATATCATCCCATTCTTGTTAAAATAATAGATATTTACAAATATAGAATCATAAATGAATTGTTGCTAATGCATCTGTTCTTCAGTCATTGAGATGAAATATGGAAAGTTTTCTTTTTCTCAAGCCACTGCTTTTAAATGTATTCTGTCCAATTTCTCTTCTTATCCTTAAATAACATCTCAGGCAAATCTCATAACAACCAGTTCATTTATAGTTATTAGAACTCATTCCAGTACAGTTTAAAATTTCCAAAATTCCACATTGGTGGTTCTCAAACTTTAGTGTGTATCAAAATCACCTGAGATTGGGTGCTTTTAAAAATACAAATTATTGAGTGCTAGCCACAGAGTTTTTTATTCAGGTCTGTGGAAAGACCTGAGAATATGTTTCTAATAAGTTCCTAGGTGATGCTGTTGCTGCTTTCTGGAATCAACATTTAAGAAGCACTGCTGCAACCAAAAAAGAGCTTGTATAGCCAAGACAATCCTAAGCAAAAATAACAAAGCTGGAGGCATCATGCTACCTGACTTCAAATGATACTACAAGGCTACAGTAACCAAAACAGCATGGTACTGATACAAAAACAGGCACATAGACGAATAGAACAAAATAGAGGACTCAGAAATAAGACTGCACAACAACAACCATCTGATCTTTCACAAATCTGACAAAAATAAACAACAGGGAAGGAATCCTTATTTAATAAATAGTGCTGGGAGAACTGGCAACTGGCTAGCTACATGGAGAAAATTGAAAGTGGACTCCTTCCTTACACTTTATACAAAAACTAACTCAAGATAGATTAGACTTAAATGTAAAACCCAAAACTATAAAAACCCTAGAAAATAATCTAGGCTATGCTATTCAGAATATAGGCACAGGCAAAGGTTTCTTGATGAAATCACCAAAAACAAGTGCAACAAAAGGAAAAATTGACAAATAGGATCTAATTAAAGAGCTTCTGTACAGCAAAAGAAACTGTTATCAGAGTGAACAGGCAACCTACAGAATGGGAGAAGATTTTGCAATCCAAGGAACTTAAAAAAAATTACAAGAAAAAACAAACAACCCCATTAAAAAGTGGACAAAGGACATGAGCAGACGCTACTCAAAAGAAGACGTGTATGCAGCCAAGAAACATATGAAAAAAAGCTCAACATCACTGATCATTAGAGCAATGCAAATCAAAACCACAATCAGATACCATCTCACTCCAGTCAGAATGATGATTATCAAAAAGTCAAGAAGCCAATGCTGACGAAGTTGCAGAGAAATAGGAAAGCTTTTACATTGTTGATGGGAATGTAAATTAGTTCAACCATTGTGGAAGACGGTGTGGTGATTCCTCAAAGATCTAGAACCAGAAATACCATTTGACCCAGCAATCTCATTACTGGGTGTATAACCAAAGGAATATAAATCATTCTATTTAAAGATACATGCACATATACATTCATTGCAGCACTATTCACAAGAGCAAAGATATAGAATTAACCCAAATGACCATTAATGATAGAGTGGATAAAGAAAATGTGTACATATATGTCACAGAATACTATGCAGCCATTAAAAGGAACAAGATCATGTCCTTTGTGGGACATGGATGGAGCTGGAAGTCATTGTGCTCAGCAAACTAATGCAGGAACAGAAAACCAAACACCGCATATTCTCACTTATAAGTGGGAGCTGAACAATGAGAACACAGGGAGGCCAATAACACACACTGGGGCCTCTCAGGGGTGTGGTGGGGGTAAGGACAGCGTTAGGAAAAAAAAGCCAATGCATGCTGGGCTTAATATCTAGGTGACGGGTTGATAGGTCCAGCAAACCACCATGGCACATGTTTGCCTTTGTAACCTGCACATTCTGCACATGTACCTGGAACTTAAAATAAAAATAAAAATTAAAAAAATAAACAAAACAAACAACAAAAAAAGAAGCACTGCTGCGTACATTCTATCCTTTCTTTTCTAGACTCTAGTGCTCTAGCACTCAGTTGTGTTAGAGTGGAGAGGAAGGAGAGGGAAAGGGAAATGTCTCTTTACTTCGCTGGCTATTGTCGTGGTCCTCTCTTGGATGACTGCTTCTCTCTGGCATCGTAACTATCAGCTGTTGATGTCTTCTGACCCTACAGTATCCACATGCTGACTCTCTTGGGATGTCACACATGTGTATTCTTTAAAGGGCTCTGAGGAGTGTGTGTCTTCCCACTACACAATTTCCTAATGGGTTAGATTCTGCTCTGGTGGAGTCCCTTCCATGTTTACCTTTGTTCTCACCATTGGTAGTCCACCCCATTCTCTTGTTGGTGTGTGCTCCTCTAAACCAGTCTCCACATGACTGCCAGGGTGGGTTTTTAAGATCCTAAATTGTATCATATTCTGCTTAGCCTCTCTCACTCTTATGTCCCCTCCTTAGCCCCTGCTTAACAACTTTCAGATGAGATTGGGCGCGTTCAGGGTGGTGTGGCCGTAGACACACCTTTCAATAATTTCATAAAATATTACCTCCTTAACATGGCCCAAAGGGTCCTGGACGATTTAACTTTTGTTACTGTTAACATTTATTATACTGCCTTCTGGACTTTTTCATACTATTTGTTTATCTTCAATATTAACAGTAGTATATTACTGTTATATGTATACATTTGCTTACACAAAAATTTTGTGTATATTTTTATACATAAACATAAATGCTTATATGCACATATACACACAAACACACACATTTACACAATTTTGCTTTTATAAACACAGGCTTGTTCTATACATATTTTTCTGAATCTTTCCTTTTCTTCTAACAGTTTTATTTAGGAGAGCTTTCCCTGTTGGAACACATAATAGTGATTTTCAAACTTTTATGGATAAGAACAAGTGGAGGCTCTAAAGAAAAATTTATATCCAATGAATTCAGTAGGTCTGGGATGAGGCTCAGGGTATCTGCTTGTTTAACAAAATGCCAGTCAGCCTTAAAAAAGGAGCATCTGCAATATGCCACAACATGGATGGACCTGGAGGGCATTATGCTAAGTTAAATAAACCAGACACAGAAAGACAAATATACCATGATCTCACTTATATGCGGAATGTAAAAATAAAAGATCATATATATAGGGGAGAATAAAACAGTAGTTACCAGGGTTGGGGTGGAGTAGGGGGAGAAAATGGGGAAATGTAGGTCAAAGGATATAAAGTAGCAAATATGCAGGATAAACAATGCACAACATGAGGACTATAGTTAATTAAAGTGTACTGTATTCAGGATTTTTGCTAAATGAGTAGATTACAGATGCTCTTTTGATGAGGGGATGAGTAACTATGTGAGACAATGGATGTTAACATTTGTTCTACTGTAGTAACCATTTTACTATTGTAAACAAAATGGCATCTGAGACAGGTCTCAATTTGGAAAATTTATTTTGCCAAGGTTAAGGATGTGCCTGTGACACAGTCTCAAGAGGTCCTGACGACATATGTCCAAGGTGGTTGGGGGACAGCTTGGTTTTATACATTTTAGGGAGTCGTGAGACATCAATTAATATATGTAATATGTATGCTGGTTCAGTCTGGAAAGGCAGGACAATTTGAAGCAGGGAGGGGGCTTCCAAGTCATAGGTAGATAAGAGACAAATGGTTGCATTCTTTTGAGTAGTTTCTGATTATCTCTTCGCTGAATGCAAAATTTATGGGAATAGTCATTTATGCCTTAGTCTGGCTTAGTGACACAATAGAGCAAACGAAGCAATCAGATTTGCGTTTGTCTCACGTGATCAGAGGGATGACTTTGAGTTTGTCCTTAACCTTGGCAAAATAAACATTCTAAATTGGTTGGGACCTGCCTCAGATGCCTTTTGGCACACTATATATATAGCTTGTAACAGTATGTTACATACCTTAAATATACACAATACGATTTATTTATTTTAAAAAAACCAATGATTTTGGTGTAGGTGATCACTGGATCATAGATAAATACTAATAGAAATTTTTCTTATTCTTTCTATGACTGTGTTTCAGTAGCATAAATGTTACATGATTTATCCATTATTTTTTATTCGACTTTTAAGTTCAGGGGTATATGTGTAGGATGTGAATGTTTGTTACATAAGTAAATCTGTGCCATGCACATATGTGCCCATCATCCCATCACTTACATATTAAGCACAATATCCATTAGTTATTCTTTCTGATGCTCTCCTCCTCCAATCCCCCAACAGGCCCCAGTGTGTGTTGTACACCACCATGTGTCCATGTGTTCTCATCATTCAACTCCCACTTAGAAGTGAGAACATGCAGCATTTGTTTTTTTGTTCCTGCATTAGTTTGCTAAGGATAATGGCGTCTAGCTCCATCCATGTCCCTGCAAATGACATGATCTCATTCCTTTTTATGACTGCGCAGTATTCCATGGTGTATATATACCACATTTTCCTTTTTTTTCTAATATATACCACATTTTCTTTGTCCAGTCTATCATTGATAGGCATTTAGGTTGATTCTATGCCTTTACTATTATGAATAGTGCTGCAATGAACATATGTGTGCATGTATCTTTATAATAAAATGATTTATTATATAACCAGTAATGGGATTGCTGAATTGAATAGTATTTCTGGTTCTAGATCTTTGAGGAATTTCGACACCGTCTTCCATAATGATTGAACTAATTTACATTCCCACCAACAGTGTAAAAGCGTTCCCATTTCTCTGAAACCTCACCAGCATCTATTGTTTCTTGACTTTTTGATAATCACCATTCTGACTGGCATGAGATGGTATCTGACTGAAGTTTTGATTTGCATTTCTGTAGTGATCTGTGATGTTGTGCTTTTTTTCATATGTTTGTGGGCTGCATGTATGTCTTCTTTTGAGAAGTGTCTGTTCATGTCCTTTGCTCATTTTTTAATGGGGTTGTTTTGTTCTTGTACATCTGTTTAAGCTCCTTGTGGACTCTGGATATTAGACCTTTGTCAGATGATAGATTGCAAAATTTTTCTCCCATTCTGTCGGTTGTCTGTTTATTCTGATAATAGTTTCTTTTGCTGTGCAGAAGCTCTTTAATTAGATCCCATTTGTCCATTTTTGCTTTTGTTGCAATTGCTTTTGGTGATTTCATCATGAAACCTTTGCCTGTGTCTATGTTCTGAATGATATTGCTGAGATTTTCTTCTAGGGTTTTTATAGTTTTGGGTTTTACATTTAAGTCTTTAATCTATCTTGAGTTAATTTTTGTATAAGGTGTAAGGAAGGGGTTCAGTTTCAATTTTCTGCATATGGATAGCCAGCACTCCCAGCATCATTTATTAATAGGGAGTCCTTTCCCCATTCCTTGCTTTTGTCAAGTTTATTGAAGATCAGATGGTTGTAGATGTGGGGTCTTATTTCTGAGTTCTCTTTTCCATTCCATTGATCTATGTGTCTGTCCTGGTGCCAGTACCATGAGGCTTTGGTTGCTATAGTCTTGTAATTTAGTTTGAAGTTGGTTAGTGTGATCCCTCCAGCTTTGTTCTTTTTGCTTAGGATTGTCCTAGTTACTTGGCTCATTTTTGGTTTCATATGAATTTTAATATGGTTTTTTCTTATTTGGTAAGAATGTCAATGGTAGTTTAATGGGAATAGCATTGAATCTTTAAATTACTTTGGCTGTATGGCCATTTTTGCAATATTGATTCTTCCTATCCATGAGCATAGACTATTTCTCCATTTGTTTGTGGCCTCTGATTTCTTTGAGCAGTGGTTTGTAGTTCTCCTTGAAGAGGTCCTTCCCTTCCCTTCTAGACGTATTTCTAGGCATTTTATTCTTTTTGTAGTTACTGTGAATGGAAGTTTATTCATGATTTGGCTTTCTGCTTGCCTGTTGTTGGTGTACAGGAATGCTAGCAATTTTTGCACTTTGAGTTTATATCCTGAGGCTTTGCTGAAGTTGCTTATCAACTTAAGGAGCTTTTGGGCTAATACAATGGGGTTTTCTAGATATAGGATCATGTCATCTACAAACAAAGATAATTTGACATCTTCTCTTCCTATTTGAATAGGCTTAATTTTTTTCTCTTGCCTGATTGCCCGGCCAGAACTTCCAATACTGTGTTGAATAGGAGTAGTGAGAATGGGCATCCTTGTCTTGTGCCAGTTTTCAAGGGGAATCCTTCCAGCTTTTGCCCATTCAGTATGATATTGGCTGTGGGTTTGTTATATATGGCTCTTATTATTTTGAGGTATGTTCCCTCAGTACTTAGTTTATTGAGAGTTTTTAACATGAAGGGATGTTGAATTTTATTGAAGGCCTTTTGTGCATCGAGATAATCATGTGTTTCCTGTCTTTCATTCTGTTTATATCATAAATCACATTTATTGATTTGCATATGTTGAACCAACCTTGAATCCTGGGGATGAAACCACCTTGATCATGGTGAAAAAGCTTTTTGATTTGCTGCTGAATTCAGTTTTCCAGTATTTTATTGAGGATTTTTTCATCAATGTTCATCAGGGATATTGGCCCAACCTTTTCTTCTTTTTGTTATATCTCTGCCAGGTTTTGGCATCAGGATGGTGGTGGTCTGATAGAACAAGTTGGAAAGGAGTGCCTCCTTTTCCATTTTTTGGATTAGTTTCAGTAGAAATGGTGCCAGCTCTTCTTTGTCCCTCTGGTAGAATTCAGTTGTGAATCTGTCTGTCCTGGGGTTTTGTTTTTTTGGTTGGTAGGCTATTTAATACTGCCTGAATTTCAGAACTCATTATTGGTTTATTCAGGGATTCGGTTTGTCCCTGGTTCAGCCTTGGGAGGGTGTATATGTCCAGGAATTTATGCATTTCTTGTACATTTTCTAGTTTATGTGCAGAGGGGTGTTTATAGTATTCTCGGATGGTTGGTTGTATTTCTGTAGGGTTGAGTCGGTGGTGATACCTCCTTTATCATTTCTGAGTGTGTTTATTTGATTCTTCTCTCTTTTCTTCATTATTAGTCTAGCTAATAGTTTATCTATGTTATTAATTTTTTCAAAAAACCATTTCCTGGATTTTTTGAGTTTTTGAAGTTTTTTTTTTGTGTGTGTGTGTGCGTGTGTGTGTGTGTATCTTCTTCAGTTCCTCTCTGATCTTAGTTATTTCTTGTCTTCTACTAGCTTTGGGGTTTGCTTGTTTTGGTTCTCTAGTTCTTTTAGTTGAGATGTTAGGTTGTTAACTTGAGATCTTTCTAACTTTTTGATGTGGGTATTTAATGCTATAAATTTCCCTCTTATCACTGCTTTAGTTGCATCCCAGAGATTCTGGTACGTTGTCTCTTTGTTCTCATTAGTTTTGGTGAACTTCTTGATTTCTGCCTTAATTTCATCATTTACCCAAGAGTCATTCAGGAGCAGGTTGTTTAATTTCCATATAGTTGTGTGGTTTTGAGTTAATTTCTCAGTCTTGAGTTCTAATTTGATTGTGTCGTGGTCTGAGAGACTGTTTGTTATGACTTCAGTTCTTTTGCATTTGCTGAGGAGTGTTTTACTTCTGATTATGTGATCAATTTCAGAGTAAGTGCCATGTAGAAATGAGAAGAATGTATATTGTGTTGGATTTGGGTTGAGAGTCCTGTATATATCTATCAGATCCATTTTATCTAGACCTGAGTTCAGGTCCTCAATATCTTCGTTAAGTTTTTGTCTTAATGATTTCTCTAATATTGTCAGTGGGGTGTTAAAGTGTCCCACTATTATTATTTGGGAGTCTAAGTCTCTTTGTAGATGTCTTCCTTTATGAATTCATAAAGCAAGTTCTTTAAAGAAAGAACTTATGAATCTGGGTGCTCATGTATTGGATGCATGTATATTTAGGATAGTTGGCTCTTCTTGTTAGCTCTTCTTATCACCCTTTACCATTATGTAATGCCTTACTTTGTCTTTTTTGACCTTCGTTGGTTTAAGACCCACTTTACCAGAAACTAGGATTGCAACCCCTACCAGAGGGACAAAGAAGAGCTGCCACCATTTCTACTGAAACAAATGCACTTTTTTCTGTTTTCCATTTGTTTGGTAAATTTTCCTCCATCCCTTTATTTTGAACCTATGTATGTCTTTGCATATGAGATGGATCTCTTGAAGACAACATACAGATGTGTCTTCGCTCTTTATCCAGCTTATTCTGTGTCTTTTAATAGAGAATTTAGCCCATTTACTTTTAAGGTTAATATTTTCATGTGTGAATTTGATCCTGTCAACATGATGCTAGCTCATTATTTTGCAGACTTGTTTCTGTGATTGCTTCATAGTGTCACTGCTCTGTGTACTTCTGTGTGCTTTTGTAGTGGCTGGTAATGGTTTTTCCTTTCTATATCTAGTACTTCCTTCAGGTTCTCTTGCAAGGTAGGCCTATGGTGATGAATTCCTTCAGCATTTGCTTGTCTGAAAAGGGTCTTATTTCTTTTTCACTTATAAAGCTTAGTATGGCTAGATATGAAATTGTGGGTTGAAAATTATTTTCTTTAAGAATTTTGAGTATTGGCTCCCAATCTCTTTTGGCTTGTAGGGTTTCTTCTGAGAGGTCCACTGTTAGTCTGATGAGTTTCCCTTTGTAAATGACCTGGCCCTTCTCTCTGGCTTCCCTTAATGTCTTTTATTTCATTTTGACCTCGAAGAATCTGATGATTGTGTGTCTTGGGACTGATTTTCTCATGGAGTATTTTACTGAGGTTCTCTGGATTTTCTGAAATTGAATGTTGGCCTGTCTTGCTAGGTTGGGGAAATTCTTCTGGGTGATATCCTGAAGCATGTTTTCCAACTTGGTTCCATTCTTCCTGTCTCTTTCAGGTACCCCAATCAGTCATAGGTTTGGTGTATTTACATAATCTCATATTTCTTGGAGGGTTTGTTTGTTCCTTTTCATTCTTTTTTTTCTCTATTCTTGTCTGCCTCTCTTATTTCAGAAAGATAGTCTTGGATCTCTGAGATTCTTTCCTCCCCTTGGTCTATTCTGCTGTTAATATTTGTGGTTGCATTGTGAAGTTCTCATGTTGTGTTTTTCAGTCCCATCATATTCGTTATGTTCCTTTCTAAACTGGCTATTCTGGCTGTTAGTGCCTGTATTGTTTTATCATGATTCTTCACTTCTTTTTAGCTCCTTTAGCTCAGTGAAGTTTGGTATTACCCACCTTCTGGAACTGACTTCTGCCAATTCAGCCATCTCAGCCTCAGCTCAGTTTTGTGCCCTTGCTGGAGAGGTGTTGTGGTCATTTGGAGGAGAAAAGGCAATCTAGCTTTTTTTAGTTTTCAACGTTTTTGCATTGATGCTTTCTCACCTTTGTGGGCTTATCTACCTTCAGTCTTTGGGGTTGCTGACCTTTGATAAGGTTTATCTGTTTGTTGTTGTTGTTGCTGCTGTTGTTATTGTTTCCATTTGTTTGTTTTTCTTTTAATAGGCCACACTACCCTAGGGCTACTGTGGTTTGCTGGGGATCTGCTCCAGACCCTAGTTTTGCTGGTTTCTCTTGTACCTGGAGGTATCACCAGTGAATCCTGCAAAAGAACAAAGATGGTAGCCAGCTTCTTCCTCTGGAAGCTCTATCCCGGGGGGGTACTGGCTTTTTCCTGGCCTGCATTAAGATGTAGCTGGAACCCCCACTGGGAGGTCTCACCCAGTAAGGAATAATGGAATCAGGGACCCACCCAAATAAGTAGACTGGCTGCTTTTTGGTAGAGCAGGTGTGCTGCATTGAGGGGATCCTTCCCCATTTGGACTGCCTGTATTCTCCAAAGCCAGCCAACTGGAGCAGCTGAATCAACTGAGCTGCAGAGATGGTGACCACCCCACTGCCTGGGAATTCAAACCCATCTCAGATGGACTCCAGCCCACTGTCGTTGGCTGGCTGGGATTCCAAGCCAGTGAGTTTTAACTTGTGAGGTGCCATGGAAGTGGGATCCATGGAGCAACACTGTTTGGCTCCTTGGATTCAGCTACCTTTCTAGGGATATGTGTGGACAGATTTCCCATCTTGCCAGTGATCCCTGGGCCAGAATATGTAAAATGCTTGTATGTGCCTGAGCAGCTGCTCTGCCAAGCCTCCACACAGCTTTGCATATCAGACCCAAGGCCACAGTGGCATGGGCTCATCAGGGGATCTCCTGATCTGTGAGTTGCAAAGATCCATGGGAGAAGTGTGGTTTCCCACGCAGGGTCACACAATCACTCATCAATTTCCTTGGGGCTGGGGTGGGTGCTCCTTTGGCTCTGTGTTGCTTCCAGTTTGGCCTGCTCTACCCACTCCAAAGCTTTTCTTTGTTCTCCATGAGTCACATTATTTGCTTGGTTAGTCCCAGTGTAAGAATGTGGATATTCCCTGATGAACATCGATGCAAAAATTCTCAATAAAATACTGGCAAACTGAATCGAGCAGCACATCCAAAAGCTTATCCACCATGATCAAGTGGACTTCATCCCTGGGATGCAAGGCTGGTTCAACATACGCAAATCAATAAACATAATCCAGCATATTAACAGAACAAAAGACAAAAACCACGTGATTATCTCAATAGATGCAGAAAAGGCCTTCAACAAAATTCAACAGCCCTTCATGCTAAAAACTCTCAATAAATTTGGAATTGATGGAACGTGTCTCAAAATAATAAGAGCTAATTATGACAAACCCACAGCCAATATCATACTGAACGGGCAAAAATTGGAAGCATTCCCTTTGAAAACTGGCACAAGACAGGGATGCCCTCTTTCACCACTCCTATTCAACATAGTGTTAGAAGTTCTGGCTAGGGCAATCAGGCAAGAGAAAGAAATAAAGGATATTTAGTTAGGAAAAGAAGAAGTCAAATTGTCCCTGTTTGCAGATGACATGATTGTATATTTAGAAAACCCCAT
>NW_012114710.1:7475814-7491010 GCF_000951035.1 Colobus angolensis palliatus
AATAAAAAAAAAAAGAGAGAGAGAGACAGAGAGAGAGAAATCCAAAGGTATACATTTATAATTAACTACTTATATTACACAGGTACATAATTTTAAAATAGAATTTCCAAAATTGTAAAATTATAAGTCATATAAATATAAAAACAGCATGAATCAGAAAAAAAAAAAAAAGAATGTGGATATTTCAGTTGGAGGTGTTGAATTCACTTGCCCCTTTCATTCCTCTCTGTTAGTGCTGCAGACTGCAGCTGCTTCTTATTGACCGTCTTGGATAGATCCATTCAGCAGATTTTTTTGGTTTATCCATATCTTTTTTGATGAACAATTAGGTTGTTTTTATTTTTACAAATGAGGACTACACTGAACATTAACTTTTCTTGTGGTATCAAGTAAACAGTGTATGTTTATACATAAAACATTCTTATGTAAGAATGTATACGTTTGCTTTTCTTGAAGTTGACACTAAGGGTTGGTTAGCTCAATTGTTTAATGTTCTACTTAGCACAAATTAATGACATGATTTTCATGATGTTAATTTTGAGTCATATTATGAATGCATAAGCTGGCATTTTGAAGCTTGATTACTTATAGGATATATGTCAAGTCACATCTATTTTTATAGCCTTGCCCAATATCTTTGAGCGCTTTTTTTTTTATTGCCATAGTTATTCTAATAATTAATGAGAAAATGTTCCCTAAAACTGGGCCTAAGGAGAAAGGAAACATTTAAGAAAATATTTGTTACAATCCAATTTGGGTTCAATGCAATCTGCTTTCTGAAAATGACTGCTGACAAATATCAAACCCAGATGTAGAGGTTAAATTAGATTTATAGATCAGTGGTAGTAGGCTTTATGAATGTGTAGAAATCATAATTTTTTGAGTTGGTTATTTGCTTTTGTTCGTTAATCCAAAAATTATAAGTTTTGCAGCAGTAGGCAAAATAGTATTTCTTTTTCATTTCTCTCATCAAAAGGAAATCCTTATATTCTGGAGTCTAATTCAAAGGGACTATTATGCCATAGAAATGTGACTCTTACCTGAGTTCTTTGGTATGCCTACAACCTCCTTAACTAGGGGCCATCTTCTATCCCATCCCACCTCTTATCACTGGGCCTGGAAGTGGGACAGTGATTTTCTTGATCACCATTTCTTCTTCTGGGCCACTCTCCCATTCCCTCTTACTCCTCCTTAAACTCTTCCAGCTTTGAATTTCACATACCTGACTGTAATGCCCATTATCTCTCTCTATTGCAGTTATCTACAGACTTCTCATTCCTTAAAAATGTTCACTTCTTGCCCATTCTCGTTCTTCCTAAACTACCATGGTCATAATTCTTGGTTGTTTCAATGTCCTGAGAGATAAACCTTCAAATACCCTGGTATACGTCCATGGCTGCTCTCATTCTGCCTTATCCATTCAACCCTGGACATATCCTAGGCTTTGTCAGTAACATTTAAAAAAAATCACCAGTGTCTTAATATAGATCTTCCATCCTTATTGCCAACTCTCATCTTTCCAGTTGACTCCCTTTAGTAAAATGAGCCTAACATTCTTAGCCTTATCCAGGTCAGAGTATAGGCATGGCTTAACTAGGTCCTCTGCAAGACTATAGTAAAGGTGCCAGCTGGGGATGTGGTCTCACCTGAGGCTTGAATGGGGAATGATCCACTTCCTTGCTCATGTGGTTGTTGGAAGAACTCTGTTCCTTACAGGATGTTGGACTGTGTGCCTCACTTTCTTGCTGGTTGTCATCTGGAGGCTGCTCTCAACTCCTTGCCACATGGGCATCTCCACAGACAGCTCATAATGGAAAGTCACCTCTTTGCAAGAGAGAATCTCCTTGCAAGACAGACGTTATTATCTTATGAAATATAATCATGTACATTCCATTTGCCTACTTTATTGGCCAGGAGGAAGTCACCGGTTCTGTCCACATTTAAGATAGGGGCACTACACAAGGGAATGAATGCCAGGAGGTGGGACCATAAAGGCCACCTGATATGGTTTAGATCTGTGTTCCTGCCCAAATCTCATGTTGAATTGTAATCTCCACTGTTGGAGGTGGGGCCTGGTGGAAGGTGATTGAATCATGAGGGCGGTTTCCAGTGGTTTAGCACCATCCCCCTAGTCTTGTCCTGTGATAGAGTTCCCATGAGATCTGGTTGTTTAAAAGTGTGTAGCACCTCCCCACTTCCTCCTCCTCTGTCCATGTGAAGTGCTGACTTCCCCTTGCCTTCCACCATGATTTTGTTTCCAGAGGCTTCACCAGAGGCTAAGCAGATACCAGCATCACGCTTCTTGTACAGCCTGTGGAACTACAAGCCAATTAAACCTCTTTTCTCCATAAATTACACAGTCTCAGGTATTTCTTTGTAGCAGTAAAGATAATATACCATCATATGATATGTCCATCTCAGATTTATTGTTCATCTGACTTTGACATTCTTACTCCTGTTAACATAGAGTGACACTGGCCAGTATATTATCATCAAACTAAAATGACAGCATTCTCAAGTTATAGACTGTTTGGTTACAGGAATACTGGATCAATAACACACTATTTTTAAACATTATTATTAAATAAAATTTAATTAATTATTATTACTATACAAAATTAACTTTAAAAATGAAGTATTGTTCTCTTTAAGGTTAAGTCATTGATTTTATTAAACATTTATTCTAGAATATACATGCAAAGATATGTGAACAAATGGGTTAATAATAGTATTAAAGTAAATATTAACATATCCAACACCAGGTTGAGAAATTACTTGGGTAGTGGCTTAGAAATCCCCTGAGTGCTCTTCTTTTATAATTTATAATCAAAGTGCTCTTTGATAATTTTCCTTTCTGTCCTCTCTCAGTGCTTATTACTTTCCTGAATTTTCTGTTAATCCATTCCTTTGTGGTTCTTTACTGTTTTAACAGGTATATTTCTATCCCTAAACTAAATAGTGTTTATTTTGCCTCCTTTTGAATTTTATACATAGTGTGATTCTTCTCTTTCACTTAAAATTATGATCTTAATTTATCTTTATTGATCTTATTCTTACATATTGATGTGTGGCTGTTGATATTTCACCATATACTATTGTATTATACACCATTTGAATATATTGCAATTTACATATCTATTGTACCATTTTTTCTATTTTTTTTATCATGAGCAATGATGATGTGAGATTTCTTGTTGATGTCTTCAGTCATAGATGCTCAAGAGTTTCTCTTTGCCACTTAAGAGTGGAAATACTGAATTATAGGTGATGTGCACCTTCAACTTTCCCAAGAGTGCCTAACTACTGTACAGATGGTTGCATCAGTTGACACTTACACCTGCAGTAGAAAAGTCTGTTTCTTTTTATAGGAGAAATTTACCAAGAGTCAGCTTGAAAATACTTTACCTCATCAGAGGCACGATGATTGTAATCAGTCACTTCAGAATTAAATGCTTAAGTGTAAAAAACTGACAGCTTGAGTAAATCTTTCTGGCACATGGGTAAATTTAAAATAAATGTATCTTAAGATTATAAACTTTGAGTGAGTTTAATTAAAGTTTAAAGGAGATTACAGCACAAATATTTAGGAACTAAAACCCCCCTTTCATGTCCAATACCGATTAATTCCTCTCCTCTTCCATTTCTAATTTATCAGCTTACTTCTGTTGCACTGATAGAGCTGCTACAATTTTCTACTTGGTGGTTATTTTAAACCCAGGAGGCTAAATTTACCAAGCTGTAAGCTTACCAAAGTGAAGCCAGGTTTACTCTTTGTATTAATCAATGGGATTTCTAAGCCCATGATGAGTACTGAATTAGGAGATAAAGGCAAGTTGGAATCTCTGGGTAAAGAATCACCTAGAATTAAAAATATAAATGTACATTTATCAGGAAGGTCATGGTCTATTTCCTTATCTTCTTCACAAGGACACATTGTGCTTTAAAATTAAGTGTCAAAATTAGGGTAGATGTCATGCATAATTAGAAAAATTTGAGAACAATTTTCTAAAAGTTGTACTCTTCACGCTTTTGAGACTAATGGTCATATTAACATGAATTGCATTGAAAATCACTTGGAATGTAACATTTTAATTTTCTTTATTAGAATATTTATTTATTTTGGAATATATTATTACTCTGTGAAATATTAGGTGTCTTTAGGTGTCTGTGAAGTTGTTTTTATTGCATTTTATTATCTATTTAGCTCTTCCCTCTAATCACTCACATGCATTGGCTGAATTAAAAAAAGGTTTTCTCTTACCACCTCTTATCTGACTGTAGGAAATCTTTTCCTGGGTTGCTGAGAGAGAGGCAGGAAGAGAAGAGCAAATGGGGACAGGGAGAGAGGGAAAAAGGGAGGGAAGGAAGAGGGGAGAGAGAGAGAAGCAGATGAGGGAGGCGCAGCAGAGTGGTCAGTGATAATAATGAATTGACATTCTTACCAGATAAATTTCTAATTACAAACTAAAAAGAATAAGATCCCTCCAGCCTGTGTATGTCTCCTCTTCCCTGGAGGAGAGGCAGGAGTCATATTATTCATTAATCTATGTCTTAGCCCAAGTTTCCTACAAAAAAAGAAAGGAATCTGAGGCAAAGTTTACATGCTAATGCTTTACTGGGGACTTCCATCCTAGGGCAGCAAGAATAAAGTAAATTTGGCAGTGGAGGAAGAAGAGCGAATACCAGGTAGTGTGCTACTCAGCTGGTTGCATCCTTATAGGTGACACAGCTGATTGCTTGGTCACATAGGACATTTCTGGAGTGGTAACCTGAAATCATTGTCTTAGAAAAATCTATTTGGATTAGAGGAGGGCAGGCAAAATAATTTATCTGACATCTTCTTGTAATTGCCTGTTCCTCCTTGGTTAATATTTTTCCTCCAGGGCATTAACCAGACCAACCTCTTCTGAGCAGCTGTTGGAGAAGTCAGATTGCATGCCTCATGGGGAGTTACTTCATTGGAACCTGGAAGTGGTGGGAAAAGCCAGAGTTTCTAGGTGTCGTGTTAGTTTGTGCTTGGACATGGCATTGGGATTCACTCCAGGAAGTGCTTGGAAACAACCAGCAGTTTTAGGAGAGAGGCTCACTGTGCAGCCTAAGGCCAGCTGCAATAGTAGATTGTCAGTAGGCTGACCTGGCCCAGCTGTTACATCTATGGACCACACAGGTGGGGGATCCTGGAGTGGCTCCTCAAGTAGTCAGTTAACTCACTGTCCCAATTAGCTCAAGAAAATTTGGATCAGGATTTAGAATGCTTCCCCTCTTCTACAGAATCCTAACCTGCAAATGTGTTTATGCAAGTTTTTTGAGATTCTTGTTCAGGCAAGAGAGTTGAGATAATGGAGCAGAAGAGAGATAATTAGCAGATGGGCCATTGAGAGCATAAATTTGATTTTTAGTTAAAATGCTTGTTTCTCATATTGAAGTCATTGTTGGATAGGAGGAAGCATTTCAGGGCCCAGGGTGTGGGAACTGACCTAAGACTGGATAAGTTTCAGAAATGGACTTGACTATAAATGTATAAATGAATAGGTTAGAGGCCAGTGTGGCTCAAACTGCCAGTGCAACCAGGGAGCTCACTGGGTGGGAGGCCTTGTGTGGTGTGGTTTGGCAGGGTAAGGTTTTGGAGCCTGGTGCTGGTGAGAAGTCTGGCAGGACCATTCGTTATTCCTTCAAGACAATGGGAGCAGGATACCACCCTCAGGACTATAGGGAAGTGGGAGAGAGCTCCAGGTAAGATTCTGATCTTTAGTTGAATATTAGGGTATGCCAGTAGAGACATAATAGAATGAAGCTTCCCATGAACTGAGCCAAAAATTAGACTGAAGTTTGAAGGAAATAAGAAAAGCAGAATTGCCCTTTAGGGACCCTGTGGACACCATGGCTCATTCATGCCTACTTTATAGTAGGTGTGCCTAGAAAATAAGGTTTCCTTACCATGTGAAGTTAGAAAAGATCAGGGGGAAATGAATTGAAAATATGCATATTATCTTCTGTTGCTTGAAATATTTTTCATATGCATTCAGAAAGTTGACATTTGTTTTGGGAAAGGTGGTCTCTGAAGACCTTAAAAGAATCATGTTGCATATCTCAAAAATATCTGGAATTCCTTTTTGGAGTCTGTGTTACTAAGATTTGTTTTTAAAAACTCATCCTGTTTGTTTTCAATTTTACTTGTAGTATCAAAGATTATTTTCTCACCTACTTTGAAAATATTTGATATGAATAACTTCCTTATAACCTCAATCAGCTATTTTCATTTCACTCTATATTATTATGACTTTCAAAGATAGAAATTTCTCTTGCATATCAATTCCATAGAATCAGAGGTGGCCAAATACTTTTTAAACCTCTTTTAATCAATTATAATGCACACTATTTACAAAATTTTGTTTCTGATTTAATTTAATGTAATTTATTGATTTAATTTTATTTATTATCTTGAAGACTTTAACATTTTCTGTTAAAAGAGAGAAAATCTTTTTGGAAAAGCATCATTGTCATTCTTGATGCTTTTAAATAATAATTTCCCTCTGATTAAATTGGAACGGAGTTGCCTTGTTTGAAGATTGATCAGAACACAGAATTTGTGACAATGGTCTTAGAGATTTTGTGCTAATTCCTATTTTCCACCTTCTACAATCTTTGTTCCAGCAAACATTCCTTTCCAAAGTTTTCTGTCGCTAGTGTCTGCTTTTACACACTTTGCAGTGACACATCTTCCTCTGGCAGCTGGTTTGCTTTGCTCTAGTGCTCCCTTCACCTTCCATCTATTCTTCATCTTCTCTGATCACAGCCAGTCATAGGCAGAGCAGCTTAGAAACCAACAGAGTGGCAAAACAGAGCAGCTGTTAGGGGAACAGAGCATGACATGTGGGAAGTGAAGGGGGGAAACTCAAGTGAACAAGCTGATGCAAGTCTGCAGGTTAGAAAATTTGACCCAGAAATATTTAGATGTATAACTAATTCTTGAGATTGGCAAATCTATCTAGCTCGATAGGATGAACCCTCCTTCTGATATTCTTCTTTTCCCCATTCACCTTCATGTACATTAGTGATGAAAAACAAAATAGGCTTTGGCTAAAATAAAACAAAAAACCAGGAATATTACTTTGCAAAGCAAGTCTTTGAAACTGTATGCAGTCAGACTATTTTTTAAGTATCCACTTTATCAATTCAGAAGGGGATGGAAAAAGGTTATGATATAGTCAGGTGCTTTTAAATCCTTGTCTCTAAGTCTTTAAATACTTTGCCTCTCTGTGTCATTTGATTGAGTCCTGTGAGATTCACATTCCTTCAGACATTTTAAAGCTTCAGCAATCTCATTCTATGTCTTTCTCCTGTGCACACTTGGAAGATTGCATTTATTTGTTGGAATTTCAGCCAGAATCCCTTGGCATAATTCAAATTACTTTACTGCAACCTTCTTGCTATGTGTAGTCATGTTTGCTTTAGTCAAGGATGCCCCTTAGTGGGTTTTTCCTGTCTGTAGCTTTGTATTCATTTTTATGCATTGGTGGCATTTCTAGTGATTCTTTGAAGTATTTTAGTGTTATTGATTATTAGAGTGGAAGGAGCCCGAGTCCATCCTGTTCACTTTACAGATGATGTATCTGAGTCTTAGAGAGGAAAAATGTCATGTCCAGTGCTTGCAGCTTGCTTGGGCAGAGTAAGATTAAGAAAGGCCAACACATATTTCACTACACCGGGGGCATTTATCATTTTGAAAGACACTTTTAGTCTTCCATCTGCAATTTATTGTTTTATGGTATGTTATGCAAAGAAATGGACACATTTATTATTGTAATGGATAAAATATGTCTTTATTAAAACACTGAACACATCCTTAAAATTAAGTTGTGCCATTAACTTTATCTTAAAAAATGACACAAATTGCAAGCTAAAGAATGAAAAGAGCCGTTGTTTAGTACTTCTGCTTTTTACTTCTGAATCAGGAATAAGAAAGACAGAATGAATATTTGCTTTTGCTCTTTTGTTTATTCATTCATCACTATTTATAAGTATTGACTATCTGCTATGTAACAAACAGTGTGCTAGATTCTGCACCAGATATAAGGACAATTGAGTCTCCTCTGGAAGAGCTCAGTGTCAAAAGGGCTGAAACAGACTTGCATCTATTCACAATTACAGCATAGTGTAGCCAATACTATAGTAGAAGCAGGTCCAGACTTCTATGAAAACGTGGAAAAAGAAAGATTAACTTCAAAAAAAGCTTCATTGGGAGATGACATTTAAATTGTGTCATGAAGAATGTGTAGACATTGGTCAGGTGGTAAAAAGGTATGGGTATAAGTGAGAATCCCAGGCAGAGGGATTTTGAGACACACAGTTTTATAAAGAAATAAAATACTTCAGTGAATGTGTGAGCAGAAATATGTTAGCAGAAAATGTGAGCTGAAGAATGGAGGGAGATAGGATTAGAAGAACGATTAGCATATGACTATATAGGGCCCTGAGCATGACTCTAAAGAGCTTAGCTCTTATTTTAGCTACATGGAAGCAAGGGGTCTGTCTAACTTACCATTATATCCACAGTGCCAGCACAGCATGACACTCAAATAGGAAGGTATCACTATGATGAAAAGCGACTATAAAGTTGTTTGATTAGCATTAAGGAAAATAGCTAAGAAGCTTTCACAGTAGCCCATGCAAGAGATTGAGCGTCAGAAATGAAAGATTAATGATTGATCTTAGTCTCTTTGGGTTGCTGTAACAAAATATCATTGTCTATGTAGCTTATAAACAAGATAAATTTATTTCTCGTAGCTCAGGAGTCTGGAAAATCTAAGACCAAGGCACTGGAAGATTTGATGTCTAGTGAAGGTCTGTTCCTCATAGATGGCACCTTCTAGCTGTGTTCTCACATGGTGGAAGAGGCAAACAAACTCCCCTAGGCCTCTTTTATAAAGGCACTAATCCCATTCATAGGGCTCTTACATCATGAATTAATTGCCTCTCAAAGGCCCCACCTCCTAATACCAGCACCTTGGGGATTAGGATTTCAACATATGAATTTTGGGAGACACAAACATTCAGACCACAGTGGCTGAGATGAAGAAAATTAGAAAAATATAAAAGGAAAAACTGACAGGGTTAGGTGTCTGGTTAAGGGTGATGCTGGAGTGGAAGGCATCAAAGAATATTCCAAGGTCTCTAACATGAAAGCACAAATGATGATTTTGTCAACTAGAGCTGTAGAAAGAGAAAACATGAGGGGGAAGGAAATGAGTGGTTTTAGAATATTAATCCAAATGACAATGTTCAGTAGCAGTTGGAAATGTGCATCTGGAGTTTGGATGAAAGACAGTGATATAGATTTGGAAGTCATCCACAGTCAGAGTCATACATGTGACTACTGAAGCCAGGGTAGTGGTAGATTAGGTTACTTACAGAGTGAATGAAAACAGAAGAGACTCTGGGAGGAAATTCTGGGAAGTCACTGTGATGGTTATGTAGAATATGATAAATATCAGGATTAAAAAGTGTCTTAAACTACCCTTGACTTAACAGTCATTATTTGTTCATTCAACAAATATTTAGGCACCTTCTAAATTCCAGACACTGCATTAGGCACTAGAGATACAACAATGAGAAAAAAACAAACAAACAAAAAAAAAACAGCCTCTGTTCTCAAAAAAAGATTATAGTTTAAAGGAAAGACAGGTAAGATAAGTGGACAGAACTTAGTGTGGCAGGGGCTGCTGAATGGTATAATGGAGGTAGGACAGGGAAGAATTGTAAAAGAGTATCTAAAAGAGAGTTTAGGAATGGAGTTGTTAGGGGGACAAGAGGCAGGTGGGGAGTGGAATTGGAACTTGGAAAAGGTGGTTTCCTAGAGAATAATGAGAGAGCTGAGATGAGTCATGAAAGATGATCAGATGATATCCATGTGATATGCATTGGCTATGTCCTCGCCCAAATCTCATCTTGAATTGTAGTTTCCATAATCTGCACATGTCATGGGAGGGACCTGGTGGGAGGTAATTTACTCATGGGGTGGTTACCTCCATGCTGTTCTCATGATAGTGAGTGAGTTCTCATGAGATCTGATGTTTTCATAATGGGGGCTTTCTTCTCTTTGCTTGGGACTTCTCTCTCCTGCTGCCCTGTGAAGAGGTGCCTTCTGCCATGATTGTAAGTTTCCCAAGGCCTCCCCAGCCATGTGGAACTGTGAGTCAGTTAAACCTATTTTCTTTACAAGTTACCCAGTCTCGGGTATTTTCTCATAGCAGTGTGAGAATGGAATAATACAAAAAAAAAAAAAAAATGTACCAGGAGTGGGGTGCTGCTATAAGGATACCCAAAAATGTGAAAGCAGCTTTGGAACTGGGTAACAGGCAGAGGCTGGAACAGTTTGGAGGGCTCAGAAAAAGATAGGAAAACGTGGGAAAGTTTGGAACTTCCTAGAGATTTGGAGAGTTCAGAGGACAGGAAGATATGGGAAAGTTTGGAACTTCCTAGAGACTTGTTGAATGGCTTTGACCAAAATGCTGATAGTGATATGGACAATGAAGTCCAGGCTGAGATGGTCTCAGATGGAGATAAGAAATTTATTGGGAACTGGAGCAAAGATGACTCTTGCTATGCTTTAGTAGAGAGATTGGGGACATTTTGCCCCTGCCCTAGAGAACCTGTGGAACTTTTAACTTAAGAGAGATGATTTAGGGTATCTGGTGGAAGAAATATCTAAGTGGCAAGGCTTTCAAGAAGAAACAGAACAAAAGAGCTTGGAAAATTTGCAGCCTAATGATGTGATAGAAAAGAAAAACCCCTTTTCTGGGGAGAAATTCAAGCTAGCTGCAAAAATTTTCATAAGTAACAAGGAACTGAATGTTAATCACCAAGACAATAGAGAAAATGTCTTCAGGGCATGTCAGAGACCTTCATGGCAGCCTCTCCCATCACAGACCTGGAGGCCTAGGAGGAAAAAATGGTTTCTGTGGCTGGGCCCAGGGTCCCCCTGCTCTGTGCAGCCTCAGGACATGGTGCCCTGTGTCCCAGCTGCTTCAGCTCCAGCCATGGTTAAAAGGGGCCAAGGTACAGCTTGGGTTATTGCTTCGAAGGGTGCAAGCCCCAAACCTTGGTGGTTTCCACAGGGTGTTGAGCCTATGGGTACTCAGAAGTCAATAGTCGAGGTTTGGGAACCTCCCCCTAGATTTCAGAGAATGTATGGAAATGCCTGGATGTACAGGCAGAAGTTTGCTGCAGGGGTGGAGCCCTCATGGAGAACCTCTGATGGGAAATGTGGGGTCAGAACCTTCACACAGAGTCCCCACTAAGGTACTGCCTAGTGGAGCTGTGAGAAGAGGGCCACTGTTCTCCAGACTCCAGAATGGTAGATCCATTGACAGCTTGCACAGTGCACCTGGAAAAGCCACAGACACTCAGTGCCAGCCTGTGAAAGCAGCCAGAAGAGGGACTGTATCCTGCAAAGCCACAGGGATGAAGCTTCTTAAGGCAGTGGGAGCCCACTTCTTGCATCATCATGACCTGCATGTGAGACATGGAGTCAAAGAAAATCATTTTGGAACTCTAAGTCTTAATGATTGCCCTATTGGATTTTGTACTTGCATGGGGCCTGCAGCCCCTTTGTTTTGGCCAATTTCTCCCATTTGGAATGGGTACATTTAGTAAATGCCTTTACCCCCATTGTATCTAGGAAGAAACTAACTTTCTTTCTGTTTTGTAGGCTCATAGGCAGAAGGGACTTGCCTTGTCTCAGATTAGACTTTGGACTTGGACTTTTGGGTTAATGCTGGTCAAAGTCTTAGCTCATTCCACTGTTGGAAAGGCACAATTGTGTTTTGAAATGTGAGGAAATGAGATGTGGGAGGGGCCAGAGGTTGAATGATAGGATTTGGCTGCGTCCTCACCCAAATCTCATCTTGAATTGTAGTTCCCATAATCCCCACATGTTGTGGGAGAGACCTGATGGGAAATAATTGAATAATGGGGCCAACCTCCGTGCTGTTCTCATGATAGTGAGTGAGTTCTTATAAGATCTGATGGTTTTATAAGGGGCTTTCCCACCTTTCCTCAGCACTTCTCTCTCCTGCCGCCTTGTGAAGAGATGCCTTTTGTCATGACTGTAACTTTCCTGAGGCCTCATCAACCTAGCGGAACTGTAAGTCAGTTAAATATTTTCTCTTTATAAATTACCCAATCTCGGGTATTTTTTCATAGCAGTGTGAAAATGGACTAATACAACAGGTGAAAAGGGTGTGTGTGTGTGTGTGTGTGTGTGTGTTGGGGAGGTTGTACGGGGGGAAGAGTCTGATTCTGGGATACTTCTTCCTGTTCTCTTTTTAAGACCTAAATTTTCTGGTATCAAGGATAAGAAGGGAAGAAGGACAAATGCCCCTTTTATCCTAATTGCTTATGATCTTCATCCCTCCCTATGTTTGATTTCCTGTAGGGAAGGCTTTGCTTCTCTAACACCTGTTGGCCATGGAGGGCTTCTGTGTGACAGGCTTCTGCATGCTGCTTTTCTAATAGGGCATGTGGTTGGAGGTATCTGAAGATTCCTATTGGACTTCTCTATACAGAACCCCTCTTCCTGGGGGTCACCTCATCTGACTGCTGAGGACATTCATGGCACTGTGTAAGGCAAGCAAAATGGTCATCAGACATGAATTGTGCCTGAATAATTAAGATTAATGCATTATTCATGTGACTCATAATTTACCATTAGTATGCCAAGCTGTTAATTCTATCCCATAATGCAAAAAACTATTTGGCATGATGCATAGGTTAAATTTACTATTCACTACATCTGTTAAAAAAATGGAAAATCTTGAGTTGGTTAAAATTGCTCACAAAACATTTTCAGATGTTCACAGTCTAGTGAATGTTGCTGCAGTACTCTCTTTATTTAAGTGTACTCTCTTAAATAAAAACCCTCTGTAAAACTTTTGAAGAAAACTAAAATGATGATTCCATTTTAGTACTTGCAGCATCATGTTTATATTAATAAATTCAAACAGAAGAGAAAGTTACACTTCTAGACAAAGTGCCACCAACTCATGTCATTAAATGTTTGTGGTTGAAACATTTTCTTATAGAAAAATACTTGGTGAAAATAAAAAATTTGTATTTTTATAAGACATCCAACTACCAGAGGTAAAATTCATTGCAAAATTGATAAAACTTATTTGGTTAGGTGGTAGTTGTAAAAGATTGAGTTTTCTTAATATTAAGAAGCACTAGGTGATCAGATGAGCTGTGGGGTCAGACTGCCTTGGTTTGAGTCCCAGATCTGCACTATACTAATAGGGTGATCTTAGCCAAGTTCCTTACTCGTTCTTGAACTCAATTTTCTAATCTTTAAAATGAGGAGAGCAAGTGTACAGACCTCATAGAGTTGATGTAGGGGATTAAATGAGATAATCCATGTATAGTGTTTAACAGAGAATCTGGCTTATTACAAGCAATCAAAGTCACTAGCACTTATACAGCCTAAAGTAGTTTCATCACAAAGTTTCATCATCACGAGCCAGATTTGGATATTATGTAGTTTTATGATACAGAGTTAATTTTTTTAACAAATTATTTTTTAAATCTATATGTTGAAAATCTGGTTATATTGGTTCAAATATAAGTGACCAAATGAGCTAGTACTACATCAACACTTTATTTTTTTAAAGCATGGAAATTGTGGTACTAGAGCTCTCAGATTTTTTGAGGGATAGACATTGAAAACAAGGGAAATGCTTAGTTGAAGAGTAAGATGAGGATATGAGTCACCACTGGTTTGAGGATAAAGAATGATAAAAGGAGGGGCTGGAGAGTGGGAATGGGTTGTTTAGACCTTACAGTTTTGTCAGGTGTCACTCCATATCACCTATCAAAGGAAAGAACTATTCAGGTTGCCTTTCTTGTAGCACCTATGCATATAAATATATGTATATACTATTGTATGAAGCTTCTTGTTTCCCAGAGTACTATTGCTAAAATAATCTTACACTGAGTGGTGTGTATTATCTCCAGTGAACAAAACAGAACAAAGAGAGTTTATGAGTCAATTCTTTAAAACCACATGTCCAGAAATATTCCAGCTGCTAAATGTTAGCAGTGAATTTGATGGGATTTACAATGTAAAGGATAAAGTCAGAGGATTAAACAGTTAATTACAAGAGAGGTAATATTATGAAAGGGGAAGTAGAGGGAACATATGGGACAGAGGCCTTTAATTTTGTCCAAGAATTCAGAAAGGTCTTCTGGAGGAAATGTACTTAAGCTGAGACCTTACATGTAAGTTGATGTGATCAAGTAATTTGGAAGGAAAACAAGAATAAAAGGGAGGGACAAGTATTTTAGACAGTGGAATAAACATGGGCAATGACCTGGAAATAAAAGAGAGAACATGATGTGAAGGATTGAAAATACAGTTTCCTGTTACTACTGGGAGTCATAAAAGCACATGACTTAAAGGAGAGAAAATAACTAATGCATGTTGAGCCCATGATGAACACAGTATCTAACATCCAGAGAGGAGCCTACATAATTCACTACCTAGTGTTTTGCTTCATCGGGCTACCAAGTCAGGAAGTCATGTGAAGTCATCCATTGGTGACAGGATGTGCTATTACCTGATGCCCCCAATATTGTTGGCATTCACATTTTAAAAATAACTACTTAATTTTTAACTTGATGAATAATAATTATATATTCATATTCTTGGGTTACATCGTGATGTTTTAATATGTAGAATATATAGTGATCAGATTAGGAAAATCAGCATATCCATCTTCTCAAACACTTAATATTTCTCTCTGTTGTGACCATTCAGTATCATCCTTCTAGCTTTTTATAAGTATATTTATTGTTAACTATAGTCACTTGACATTGGTATAGAACACTAGAATTTATTGCTCCTATCTAGATGCAATTTTGTATTCTTTTAAAATTAAAAAATTCACATTGATACATAATATTTTACACATTTATGGGTACAGGTGATATTTTGCCACATGTGTAAAATGTATAGTGATCAATATCACTTTGAGTATTTGTCATTTCTTTTTTTTATTTTTATTTTTATTATACTTTAAGTTCTAGGGTACATGTGCATAACGTGCATGTTTGTTACATATGTATACTTGTGCCATGTTGGTGTGCTGCACCCATCAACTCGTCAGCACCCATCAATTCATCATTTATATCAGGTATAACTCCC
>NW_012114710.1:7496595-7556456 GCF_000951035.1 Colobus angolensis palliatus
TAGTGAGATGACCCCAGTACCTCAGTTGAAAATGCAGAAATAACCGGTCTTCTGTGTCCTTCGCGCTGGGAGTTGGAGACTGGAGCTGTTCCTATGCGGCCATCTTGCTCCGCCCCCCGTATTTGTCATTTCTATGTGCTGGGAACAAATCATCTTTTTTTAGCTACTGTGAAATATATAATACATGGTTTTTAACTATAATCACTGTATACTCTGCTTTCCAAGGAGAGAATTTATACATTTTTATCTAACTGTATGGTTGTACTCAATAACCTACCTCTCTTATTGCCCTAATTTTTTGTTCTTTAGCAAATCCCCCACTGTAGCTCCCTCCATCCTACCCTTCTCAGCCTGTAGTGTTTTCTGTTCTACTTTTTACTTCTGTGAGATCAACAGTTTTTAGCGTCCATGTATGAATGAGAACATGAGCAGTCTAACTCTTCCTGGCTTACTTTACTTAACATAGTGACCTCCAATTCTATCCATCTTGCCATGAATAAGAGAATTTCATTTTTTATAGTGGAATATTGTTCCAGTGTGTATATATAACTCGTTTTCTTTATTCATTCATCTGTTATTGGACATTGAGATTGACTCCATCTTCAGTAAACATGGGGGTGCAGATGTCTCTTCAATATATTGATTTCCTTCCCTTTCAATAAATGCCCAGTAGTGGGACTGCTGACTCATATGGTAGTTCTATTTGTAATTTTTGGAGAAACCACCATACTGCTCTCCATAGTGACTCTACTACTTTGAATTCTCACTAGCAATGTATAAGAGTTCCCTTTTCTTCGCAGTCTCACCAGCATTTGTTATTTTTGGTCTTTTTGATAATTGCCATACTAACTGTGGTGAAATGATAGTGCATTGTAGTTTTGATTAGCAATTCTCTGATGATTAGTGACATTGAGCAATTTTTTAATATATCTATTGGCCATTTTTATATGTTTCCTTTGAGCAATGGGTCTTCTAATCATTTGCACATTTTTAAATTGGATTTTTAAAAAAAAATTTAAAAGTTTTTACATTTTTTGCTGCTGAGATGTTTGAGTTCCTTATATATTTTGGATATTAATCACCTGTTGAAGGAATACTTTGCAAATATTTTCTCACATTCTGTAGGTTGTCTTTTCACTTTGTTGATTGCTTCCTTTGCTGTAAGGAAGCTTTTCAGTGTGATATAATTTCATTTGTTTATTTTTGCTTTTGTTGCATATGTTTTTGAGGTCTTATTTTAATTTTTTCTTTCAGGCTAATGTACTGAAACATTTTCTCTGCTTTCTTCTAATAGTTTTGTATTTTGGGGTCTTACATTTATATCTTTGATCCAGTTAGAGTTAAATTTTGTATATGGTGGGAGGTAGGGGTCTAGTTTCTTTCACCTGTATATGAATATCCAGTTTTCCCAGCACCATTTTTTGAAGAGTAGCCTTTCCCCAAAGAGTTTTGTTGGTGTCTTTATTAAAAATCAGTTGTTTTTGGACACATGGATTAATTTCTGGGTTATCTATTCTGTTCCATTGGTCCATGTATCTATTTTTAGTCCAGCACCATGCTATTTTGCTCACTACAGCTTTCAGTATATTTTGAAGTCTGCTAGTGTGATTCATCTAGGTTTGTTCATTTTGCTTAGGATTGCTTTGACTACTTGGGGTCTTTTTTGGTTCTATACAAATTTTAGGACTGCTGTTTCTATTTCTGTGAAGAACATCATTGGTATTTTGATCCAGATTACACAGAATTTTTAGATTACTTTTGGTAGTATGGCATTTTAACAATATTAATTATTCTAATCCATGAGCATGGGATATTTTTACATTTGTTTGTATCCTCTTCAATTTCTTTCACCAATGTTTTGTAATTTTTATTGCAAAGACCTTTACTTTCTTTGTCAAATTTATTTTTAGATTTTATCACAGCTATTATAACTGTGATTGCCTTCTAGATTTCTTTTTCAGGTAGTTTATTAGTCATGTAAAGAAATGTTACTGATTTTTTATATTGATTTTTTATCCTCCAACTTTACTGAATTATTTTATCAGTTCTAAGAGGTTTTCAGTGGAGTCTTTAGTTTTTCTATATGTAAGAGCATGTCATCTGTAAACCAAGTAAAACTGACTTTTTTTTTTTCCAATTGGATGCATTGGATGCACTTTATTTCTTTCTTTGGTCTACTTGCTCTGAGTAGTTATGTCCAGTACTATGTTGAATAAACATGCTAAAAGCAGGCCTCCTTGTCTTATTACAGTTTAATAACTGTAAAAAGCTCTCAGCCTTTCCCTTTTCAGGAAGGTGTTAGCTGTAGATTTGTCATATATTGCCTTTATTATATTGAGGTAGTTTTTTCCTTCTATACCTAATTTGTTGAGAATTTTTATCATGAAGGGATGCTGAATTTTATCAAATGCTTTTTGGGCATCTATTGAGAAAATTACATGGTTTTTATTCTTCATTCTATTGATGTGATATATGATGTTTATTGTTTTGCATATGTTAAAGCATCCTTGTATTTCTGGCATAAATTCCACTTGATCATGTTGCACTATCTTTTTGATGTGCTGTTGGATTTTGTTTGCTAGTATTTTATTGAGGATTTTGTGTTTATATTCATCAGATATATTGGCATTTTTTCTTTTAATTTTCTTTTTTTGTTGTTGTTGTGTAGCTTTCTGCCTTTAGTATTTGGGTAATACTTGTCTGGTATCATGAGTTAGAAAGAATTCCCCATGCTTCAATTTTATGAAATAGTTTGGGAAGAATTGGTATTAATTTTTTTTTTAGAGACTTGGTAGAATTCAATAGTGAACTATTCAGTCCTGGATTGTCTTTGTTTTTTTTATATTTTATTTTATGTTAATTTATTTTTAGAGACAGAGTCTCACTCTGTTGCCCAGGCTGGAGTGCAGTGGTGCAATCATAGCTCACTGTGACCTTGACCTCCTAGGTTCAAGTAATCCTCCCATCTCAGCCTCCCGAGTAGCTGGGACTAATGGTGTGCACCATCATATCTGACTGATTTTTAAATTTGTAGTAGAGATGAGATCTTGCCATTTTGCCCAGACTGGTCTCAGACTCGTGGTCTCAGGTGGTCTCTTGTCTCCACCTCCCAAATCACTGAGTTTACAAGTGTGAAGCAACACACTTGACCTGTATATTGATCTTATACCTAGCAATGTTGCTAAACTCACTTATTGTTTTTAGTGCTTTTTTAAAAGGGTAGATTCCATCCAATTTTCTAAATAAATGATAATGTCACCTGTAAAAAAAAAAGACAGTTTTACTTTTTCCCAATTTGGACAACTTTTATTTCATTTTGTTACATTATAACAATGGCTGGATCTTTCTGTAAAATCTTAGAAGTGATGAGAGTGAATGTTATTTTTTCAGATCTTAGGAGGAAACTATCCTATTCAGTCTTTAACCACAAAACATGATGCTAGCTTTAGGTTTTTTAAAATGTTGTTTATTAAATCAAGATGTTCTCTTCTATGCCTAGTTTTGTGAGACTTTTTATTGGGATTGATTTTGGAATAGTCAAATGCTTTTTTCCATGTTTAATTAGATGATCGATCATATGTGCTTCTTGTTGGGTTTGTTGATATGGTGATGTGATGCAAATGTTAAGTTAAACATGAAATCTTATTTAGTCATGATGTATTATCATTTTTATACATTGTTTGATTTAATTTGCTAAAGGTTTTGCATCTAAATTCCTGAGGGATATTGGCATGTTGTCTTAGTCAGTTTATAAGGCTGCTATAACAAAGGACCATAAACTGTGGGCTTATCAACAACAGAAATTAATTTCCCACAGTTCTGGAGGCTGGAATTCTGAAGGGGACACCAATGTGATCCAGTACTGTTGAGTGCCTTCTTCTGGGTTGTAGACTACTTACTTTCTGTGTTATCTTCCCATGGAAGAAAGAGGTCAAGAAAGTGCTCTGGGTTCCTCTTATAAGGAACTCATCACATTCATGAGAACTCCACCCTCATGAACTAATTTCCTTCCAAAGGTCCCACCTTCTAATACTATCACATTAAGGGGTAGTATTTCAGCATTTGATTTTTGGAGGAATATAAACATTCAGTCCATTGCACATGTGGTTTATTATTATTATTGTTTCTTATAATGTCTTTGGTTTTGTTATCACAGTAATTTTGCATTCCTGGACTTTTCTTTGGTGAGATACTATTTATAACTGTTTCCATCTCGTTACTTGTTATCGGTCTGTTCAAGTTGTCTGTTTCTTCTTGGTTCAATCTTTTAGGCTGTGTGTCTAGAAATTTATCCATTTCCTTTAGTTTTTCAAATTTATTGGCATATAGTTGTGCATAGTATTCTCTAATGATCTTTTGTATTTCTGTAGTATCTATTGTTATGTCTCCTTTTTCATTTCTGATTTTATTTATTTGGATTCTTTATTCTTAGTAAAGCTAATAAATTGCTGGTTTTGTTTATCTTTTAAAAAGCAAACATTTAGCTTTATTGATCTTTTGTATTTTCTTTTTAGTCTCAATTTTGTTTATTTCTGCTTGGATCTTATTTCCTTATACTAATTTTGGGTTCAGTTTGTTCTTGCTTTTCCAGTTCTTTGAAGTATAATGATAGGTTGTTTATTTGAAATCTTCCTACTTTTTTGATGTAGGCATTTATTGTCATAAACTTGATTCTTAATACTTTGTTTGCTATATCCCATAGCTTTTGTTATTTTGTGTCCATATTTTCCCTTGTTTTGAAGAATTGTAATTTTATTTTCTTATTTTCCCCTTTCACCTATTGGTCATTCAGAAGTGCGTTGTGTAATTCTCATGTATTTGTATAGTTTTGAATGTCCCTCTTGTTTTGAGGTCTAATTTTATTTCATTCTGGGCAGACAAGATGCTAGATAGAATTTTGATTTTTAAAAATATTTTGATATTTCTTTTGTGTTTTAACACATGATCATTTTTGGAGAAAATTCTATGTGCTGATGAAAAAAGTATGTGTATTCTGCAGCTATTGGGTGAAATGTTCTGTAAATGTCTGTTATGTCCATTTGGTCTGTACTGCAATTTAAATCTGATATTTCTTTGTTGATTTTCTATCTAGATAATCTGCCCAATGCTGATAGTGGGGTGTTGAAGTCCCCAACTGTGATTGTGTCGGGATTTCTCCCTTTAGATTTAATAATATTAGCTTCATATATCTGGTTGTACTGGTGTTTGGTGCATATATATTTATAATTGTTACATTTTCTTACTGAATTGATCTCTTTATTATATAATGTCCTTCTTAGTCTTTTTAAAATAATTTTTGACTTGAAGTCTGGTTTCTCTAAATATAGCTACTCCTGCTCTTTTTCTGGTTTTCATTTGCGTGAAGTACCCTTTTCTACCTTTCACTTTCAGATTATGTTTACAAGTGTGGCAAGTTTCTTGTATGCAGCATATAGTTGGGTCTCAAATTTTTTTTTTTTATTGATGCAGCCAGTCTATATATTTTATTAATATGTGGGGGAATCCAAGCTATTTTCATCTAAGATTATTATTGATATGTGAAGTTTTGTTCTTGTCACATTGTTAACTGTTTTCTGGTTGTTTGTACAGTCTTTGTTCCTTTTCTCTTAATGTTTGTCCTTATGGTTTTGTGATTTTCTGTAAAGTTGGATTCCTTCCTCTTCCTCATTTGTGTTTTTGCTTTACTAGTGATTTCTATACTTTTGTGTGTTTTCATCATGGTAAATGTTGTCCTTTTGTGTTCAGGTTTAAGTTTCCCTAGAACACTTCTGGTAGGGCCAGTTTGGTGGTGATAAATTCTCTCAGCTGTTGCTTGTCTGGGAAAGATTATTTCTGTTTTGTGTATGAAGGATAATTTTGCTGGGCATAATATCCTTGACTGGCTGTTTTTTTTTTTTTTTCCTTCAGGATTTTGAATATTTTATCCCAATATCTCCTGGCAAGTAAGGTTTCCACTGAGAAATCTGATGTTAGTCTAATGAGGATTCCCTTATATGTAACTTGATGCTTTTCTCTCGCTGCCTTTAAAATTCTTTCTTTGTCTTTGTCTTTTGACAATTTGACTACAATTTCCCTTGGATAAAACATGTTTGGGTTGAATCTATTTGGCATTTTGAGACTCCTGGACCTGGATGTTTTCTCTCTCTCAAGAGTTGGGAATTTTTCTGCTTTGATTTCACCAAACTATCCTCACCCTTCCCCCCTTTTTTTCTCCTTCTGGAATGTCCATTGGATAGAACATGTTTGGGTTGACTCTATTTGGCATTTTGAGATTCCTGGACCTGGATATTTATCTCTCTCCAAGACTTGGGAATTTTTCTGCTTTGATTTCACTGAATACATTTTCCTCTCCCTTCCCCTTTTTCTCTCCTTCTGGAATGTCCATAATATAAGCATTTATTCACTTAAAAGTGTTCAATTTCTTTATTTTATCTTTTTAATTTATTTGTGTTATTTCAAAAGACTTGTCTTCAAGGTCAGAAATTCTTTTTTCTGCTTGGTCTAATCTGTTGTTGAGGCCTTCATTTGTGTTTTCTATTTCATTCATTGAAATCTTCAGCTCTAGGACTTCTGCTTTGTTTTATTTTATGAAATCTATCTCTTTTTTGAATTTCTCATTAAAATAATGAATTGCTTTTCTGATTCATTGGATTGACTGTCTGTTTTCACTTTTATCTCCCTATGTTTTAAGATTACTATTTCAAATTTTTTGACATTTCATATATTTCATGATGACTGAGGTCTATTACTGGATATTTTTTGTTTTCCTTTGTAGTTGTTATGTTTCCTTGCTTTTTAATGTTTCATGTGTCCCTATCTTGATTTCTATGCATCTCATGAGAAAGTTGCCTCTTCCAATTTTATGGAGTAGGTTTTGTAGGGAAGTGTTTTTCATATGAATGGGTCTTGGGATGTTGGCCTTGCCTCAAGGTGGACATAGTAGTGTAGTACCCATGTAGTTTCATTAGCTATAGTCCACACTAGTGGCATTTGTGAATTTCTCAGTGACCTAGCCTGAGAGTTGATGGTGAGTGTGGTTTGGCTTTGCCAGGGGTGGGCTCAGGCTATTTGTCAGGTGGCACACACATGTGTGCATGTGATGGGTCAGCCAACTTGGGTTCTGGTTTGCTAGGATTGGGGCCATGAGGTGTTACTTTGGCCAGGAACACAGGCACATGTTTGCTCAGTCTGCCTATGGGTGTGCCTGCCAGGATCATCCCATAGGACTCTTTCTCAGGCCTGGGGCACAGCTGTGTGACTGCTCAGTTGCCATGAGAGTAAATTTTCTGAGAGTGATCTGTAAGGCTGTTACTCTGACCTTGCTTTGAGGTGGACACAGCAGTGTCATCTCTGTGTAGTTTCTTCAGCTATAATTCACACTAGTGGCATTTGTGAATTTCTCAGTGAGATAGGCTAAGAGAGTTTATGGTGATAGTTGTGGCTTTTCCAGGAGTGCAATTTCTAGGCTTTTTATCAGGTTGAGGCTTATGCTTGGCAGGCCTGGGGACATGTCTGCTAGGAGCAGCCCATGAGGCTACTTCTCAGGTCTAGGATGCGAGCATATGGCTGCTGAGCTGGCCTTGGGGAGTATCTGCTTGAGGGAGGGGATATGGCTGTTTCTCAGCCTAGGATGCAGTCATATGGCTTCTCAGCTGTCCTGGGTGCATTTTTGCTGCACCCAGAAATACCCACAGGGATGTTTCTCAGGCCCAGTTTGTGGCCACACAGCTGCTTCACTGGCCTGGGAGTGTTTCTATGGGAGTGACCCATAGGATTGTTTTATAGGCCTAGGATGCAGGTGCAAGGCTGCTTGGCTGGCCCATGGGCCATGGGAAGTGACCCATAGGGTTGTTCTTAGGCCTGATATGTGGCAGCATGACTGATCAGTTGGTCTTGGGTATGTCTGCCAAGGGTGGCTCATGGGGCTGTTTCTCAGTTCTGGAATGTGGCTCTTGGCTGCTTGGTCAGTCTGGGGCAGTATTAACCAGGGGTGGCCTACTGGACTGTTTCTTATGCCCTGATTTCTGTCACAGGGGCCTTGGGCACACCAGGGTATGTCTAGAGGGGGAAGGGCCCTTCAGAGCTATTTCTCAGGTCCTGAGCAAGGGTACATAGCCACTCTGCTGGCCTCGGGGCATGTCAGCTGCTTGAAGGCTTGGAGACATCTCCCATTTGGAAAAGAGCATATAGCAGTTTGCTCAGCTCAAGGGAGGCTCACTCTGGGTGGAACTGCCAGGCTGTTCCTCTCGCTCGAAGTGTGGTGGTGAGAGTTGGTTTCCCTGTATTCCAAGAATAGAGTCATAGCCGATCCTGGATCGTGGGCGCAGGCTCACTATGGTTGGGGTTGTGATGTTCAGCCACTTGTGTGGGCCTGGTGAAATGAAGATGGAACCCAGTTCTGGAGAAATGCATTGGATACTGGCCCATTGAGTAGGGCACCCTTCAGATGTGTTCCTGGTCTCAAGATGATGCCATACTTCAGCAACTTGGCTCAGAAGGAGTGGGTGGGGGTGAAGAGTGCACACCTTGTGCTCCTTACTTGGGGGTAGTGCAGCTGCATGAATTCCTAGTAGCTCTCTAAACTGGACTCAGGGCTTGCAAGGTATGGGATTCTTCAGTTGCAAGGACTGTAGGTGTTTGTGGTGGCAATGGGGGCTGATGGGTATCTTCTGCTTATCTTTTCCCCACAGTGGGAAGCCCCCCCTTACTCTGGGCAGGTCTGATCAGGGCAGGGAGACACAGCAGCAGTGGCCAGGTATCTTCAGGGTACTTTCCTGGACTTCTAGTCACCAAAGGTGCATCTTCACTCTTCAGCTGCACTCCTGCACTCCCTTCAACACCTCAGTCAAATCTTAGCTAATTATTAATTGCCTTGGTCCTTTCTTGGGGAAGAGGGCACAAGTGCCAGGCATCTCTAGTCTTGCTGACATCACTCTTCTAGTATTCACATTTTAAAGAACAGTAGGATATAGAGTTACTGTATAGATGTGAGCAAGATTTAGTCATCATTTTAGGATGTTAGTGAATAGTCTAATACTGCTTGAAGCAGTTGAAAGAAAACACATTTTCAGAGAATATAATTCTTAGGAGATAATGGAGGCTTGACTCTCATTTCTCAGTCATATGCATCTTCTTCTATTTTAGGCACAGAACACAAAGTGGAGGAGCTTGAAATACCAAAATCTAATGCATCTACTTCTTTGAATAGATCAGAATGCACTAGGTTAAATATAGTCTACCATTTGTTTCTAGGGAAGGATTCAAATGTGAGATTAATCAAATGACACTGGAACTCAAATATTGTGCTTGTTTTGTTTAAGGTAGAGGAGAACTTTATAGAGAAAAACGGAAAGAAAATACACCTTTGGATTGTTGGCATGTGTTTGCACATAGTAGGTGCTCATTAAATATTTAATAATGAACTAATAAATAAGGAAAACCGACTTTGAAGTTCTAGAACTGGGGAGCAAGTTTCAAATCCTGGGCATACTTCAAACACCTTCTTCACTGTCACTTTCTTAAAAGTGACAAAATCCATTGCTCTTCTGAGCTTTAGTACAGTGGACCAGAATGCATATTGCAGCAATTACATAGGGTTGTATAATTGGGAGAACTCACAGGACTCCACGAAGTTTTCAAAAGGTTTTAGTAAAGACAAAGGGCACAAAACAGCAGAAAGAGAAAGAAAGTACAGGCAAATATCAGGAAGATTTGAGACATTCATGTGCAGCTTTCAAGGATCCCCTCTCAGTTGCAAAGGGCACATCTAGTCTCTGGATTACAATCCACTAAGATTGTGAAACTAAGCAAAAGTTTACTGAGGGATGTTTATGTCTCACTGGTTATGTAGCCAAAATGAGGCTGTGTAATCCAGTGAACCAAGTCTACAATATTAGTCCATACATTTTCAGTAAACAGTGTAGATAAGCTAGTATTCTTAGGGGTCTCTCAGACTATAAAGAGCATTATTAATCACCTAGTATATTTTTTCCCTATCTTGGCCGTGGGAAGATCCATGGTTCCAGGAGCCTATGGAGATAAGCATAGAGTTTCAAGACAAGCTGCAAGTGAACACTATCTTTACACATGTATCTATTTTTTAGGAGGAAAGACCAAAAAAATTATAAAACACACCAAAGTTTGTTCAGTCTAGCCAGTCCCCAGCAAAGTCCTAAAAGAATGAATTCATTTTATGGTAAGTTTTTATTCCTCTTTTAAAGTTTACCTATGGAACAGAGTAAGGAGCTGTCCATGTAATTAAATGTCTGGCAAGTTAATGTGGATAGAGAAATCTGCAATCTTGGACACTTTGGAGTGAAACTGTGCGACTCTAGGCAGAAGTCCAATTTCATTTTGTTCTACATAGGTACTGTAGAGATAGAGCACATGAGAGAGAAGTCAGTCCCCAGACAACCAGTGAGATAGCAGGAGGCAGGACAAAGCACTTTTTCCTTACTGCTCTCAGCTTGATCTGTAAGGAAACTTCGTGATTCCATAGCCAAATTGCCACCAAAACATAAAACAAAAAACCTCAGCTCCTTCACTTAGACATGTGTTTCACCTTGGGCAAGTTACTTGATTCCTCTGAACTACAGCCTTCCTATATAAAAAAATGGGAACATTGATAGTAACCACATGGGGATGCTGCAAGAATTAAATGAGTCAATGTACAAAAAATATGTACTACAACACATGGAGGCCTTAATTACAATTCTAAAACGTCCTTGTCAGAGAGGTGGGGATTAGTAGTTTTTGCTGCAGCAATCTTCTAACAATATCAAGGTCCTAAGCGATTAATCTTTTTAGGATAATATTACATAGTTCAATAGTTGATGACTTGTTCCTTCGAACATAGAGATCTCTTTATACTTTTCCCTCAGACAAGAAACACTATGCGTTATTCCAGTATACTGCCTCACGGCTAAACCAACCTGACTCACTATATTAGGTTCTTTTTGCAATTACTACCATAAACTTAACAACTTAACACAAATTATTCTTTGACAGTTCTGGAGGTTGGAAGTCTAAAGTCAGTGTCACTGGGCTAAAGCCAAGGTGTCAAAAGGCTGGTTCCTTTTGGAGGCTCTGAAGGGAGACTCCATTTCCCAGCCCTTTTCAGCTACTACTAGCTACCTGTATTCCTTGGCTTCCTACATCTTCAACGTGCATCACTCCAATTTCTGCTTCCATCATCAGATTGCCTTTTCTGACTCAGATCCCTCTTCTTAAAAGGAACCTTGTGGCCGGGCACGGTGGCTCACGCCTGTAATCCTAGCATTTTGGGAGGCCCAGGCTGGTGGGTCACGAGGTCAGGAGATTGAGACCATCCTGGCTAACGCGGTGAAACCCCGTCTCTACTAAATATACAAAAAATTAGCTGGGCGTGTTGGCGGGCGCCTGTAGTCCCAGCTACTCAGGAGGCTGAGGCAGGAGAATGACGTGAACCCGGGAGGAGGAGCTTGCAGTGAGAGGAGATTGAGCCACTGCACTCCAGCCTGGGGACAGAGCAAGACTTCGTCTCAAAAAAAAAAAAAAAAAAAAAAAAGGAACCTTGTGATTACACTGAGCCCACGTGGATAATCCAGGGTAAGTTACCTGTTTCTAGATCTTTAACTTACAGAAATCTGCAAAGTCCTTTTTGCCATTTAAGGAAAAATTCACAGGTTCCAGGGATTAGACTGGGATTGGGATCATTATGCAGCTTGCCACACATACATTAGTTTATTCTCATATCAGGATGAGGCACCCTGGCTCCATTTTAAGATGTACAGCTGTAGTCTACAAAGTCAAGTGACTCATTGGCAGTGTTACTAGCTACAGTGCAGAGCTAGCAAGTCTTCATTTCGCTTTTTGTAAATTCAGGAAGACTTGGTTTTGAAAAGTTTCGTTAATTATGACATAATTGTTTTAACAATAGTTTATGGTTTACAAAAGAGCTGGCACTAAATGATTTGTTTAGTTAAGACAATCTTGTGGCCGGGCGCGGTGGCTCAAGCCTGTAATCCCAGCACTTTGGGAGGCCGAGACGGGCGGATCACGAGGTCAGGAGATCGAGACCATCCTGGCTAACACGGTGAAACCCCGTCTCTACTAAAAAATGCAAAAAACTAGCGGGGCGAGGTGGCGGGCGCCTGTAATCCCAGCTACTCGGGAGGCTGAGGCAGGAGAATGACGTGAACCCGGGAGGAGGAGCTTGCAGTGAGAGGAGATTGAGCCACTGCACTCCAGCCTGGGGACAGAGCAAGACTTCGTCTCAAAAAAAAAAAAAAAAAAAAAGATAATCTTGTGAGTTAGAGTTTATTTATAAGATTTAAGTCATTTTTTCAATATCTTTAATGAGCCTCTACAATAAGCCTGGCTCTGTGCTAGGTGATAGGGATACTGTAGTGACTGATACAGGCAAGATCCTTATCATTATGCAGTTTATATTCTATTAAAGGATATGAACAAAACCACAATAAATTGAATAATTGCAAATTGTAATTAAATGCTGCAAGATAACAGAGGAGGAAATGAAAGCACAGAGTGATGAAGGGACTCTCACAATGTACATACAATAGTAAATGGAGGAACTAGGTCTTGAATTTAAAGTTTTTAAAACTTTTGTTTCACAATTGTGGGGCATACATATGGTATACCCTGCATACTTAGCATTTTTTTTTTTTTGTTACTAATTTTCCCTAGGACATAATAGAGTCTGTTCAACGCAGACCATTTTTTTTTCTCATGGCTCATGATTAAGGCAATTTATATTAATAGGCATCAATGTACGGTTGGCTCTCCTTATTTGCAGGGTATTTGTTCCAGGTTCACCTGTGCATACTAAAACCCATGCATACTCAAATCCCAGAGTTGACTCTGAAACATCTGAGGATAGGAAAAGTCAGGTCTCCTTATACAGGTTTTTGCATCCTGAGAATATCGTATTTTCAGTCTGGGTTTGGTTTGAGTTTGGTGTGGAGGGCCAACTGTACTTATTGAAAAAAACCTGCATATAACTGGACCTATGCAGTTCAAATCCCTGTTGTTTAAGGGTCAACTGTGGTTGATTCCTTTGTGATAACTGTACTGCTAGTGCATCTCGCTCTTGTGTTTAATGCTGAGCAGACTTGGTTAGTATCACAGTAAGCTTTTATTTTTCTTTTTATAATCATGCACTCAATAGTGTCTATCTGTCAAGAAGATCCACAGCTAAATTACTAACATAGTGCTTATGTAAGCAAATTCTTATGAATTGTGCTTTCAGAATGATTTATAGCTTTTGCTGTGACATATTTTATCTACATTTAAAATTTTGTTTAAAATAATAGCAAAGTGGAATGCAGCTGTAGTAAGAGTTGCATTTGGCCAAGAAGACAATTTTTAGTAAGTCGTCAGTGTGCATGGATTCACCTAGTTTTTTTTAAAGTATTGATTTTTAATTAACACATAATAATTGCACATACTTATGTAGTACAGTGTGCTATTCTAATACATGTATACAATGTGTAATGATCAAATCATGGTATTTAGCATAATCATCACTTCGAATATTTATCATTTCTTTGTGTTGGGAACACTCAGAATCCTCTCATTTAGATATTTGAAAATGTTCAGTAAATTATTGATAATTGTAGCCACCCTTCAGTGCTATAGAATGCTGGAAATTGTTTCTCCTATCTAGCTGTAGTTTTGTATTTTTTTTTTTTTTCTTTGAGATGGAGTCTCGCTCTGTCACCAGGCTGGGGTGCAGTGGCATGATCTCGGCTCACTGCAACCTCCAACTCCCTGGTTCAAATGATTCTCCTGCCTCAGCCTCCTGGGTAGCTGGGATTACAGGCACGTGCCACCACACCCAGCTAATTTTTGTATTTTTAATAGAGACGGGGTTTCACCATGTTGGCCAGGATAGTCTCGATCTCCTGACTTCGTGATCCGCCCACCCTGGCATCCCAAAGTTCTGGGATTACAGGAGTGAGCCACCGCGCCTAGCCAGTTTTGTAACTTTTAATCAGCCTTTCTTTATCCCCTCTCTCCTTTACCTTGTCTAGCCTCTGGTAACTACTATTATACTCTCTACTTCTATGAGATCAACTTTATTAGCTTCCACATATGACTTAGAACATGTGATAATTATTTTTTTGTGCCTGGCTTATTTAATTTAACACCATGTCCTCCAGACGTATCCATGTTGCTGCCAATATTAGAATTTCCTTCTTTCTTATGGCTGAATAGTATTTCATTGTGTATATCTATCACATTTTCTTTTTTTCATTCATCTGTTGATGGATATTTAGGTGGATTCCATATCTTGACTATTGTGAAAGTTCTGGTATAAACATAGGAGTGCAGCTATCCCCTCAACATACTGATTTCCTTCATGTCGAATATACATCCAATAGTGGGTTTGCTAGACTCTGTGGTAGTTCCATTTTTTAGTTTTTTGAGGAAACTCTACACTTTTTTCATATCAGTTGCATGAATTTGTATTTCCACAAACAATGGGTAAGAGTTCCTCTTTCTCCTCATGTGATCATGGTGTCTAGTCTTTTTGATGTGCTGTTGGATGTGGTTTGCTGGCATTTTGTTTTTTGTCTTTTTAATAATGGCCATTCTAACTGGGGTGAAATGATATCTCCCTCTGGTTTTGATTTGTATTTCCCTGATCATTAGTGATATTGAGCCCTTTGAAAATATATTTTTTGGCTATTTGTATGTCTTCTTTTGGTAAATATCTACTCACATAATTTGCCCATTGTTTTCCTGAAATGCTTTTTAAAATTGGTGTATTATAGTTGTGTATATTTTTGGGATTCACTCATGTTTTAATTGGGTTATGATTTTTTTTGCTGTTGAGTTGTTTAAATTCCTTGTATATTCTGGATATTATTCCTTTGTTGGAGAAATAGTTTGCAAATATTTTCCCCACTTTATAGATTGTCTTTTCACTCTATTATTGATTGTTTCTTTTGCTGTGCAGAAGTTTTTAAGTTTGATAAAATCCCATTTATTTTTGCTTTTATTGTTTGTGATTTCGAAGTCTTCTCCATAAAATCATTGCCCAGGCTAAAGTCCTGAAGCATTTCCCCTATATTTTCCTCTCGTCGTTTTCGACCTTTGGTTGCAACATTTGGATCCATTTTGAATTGACTTTTTTTTTTTTTTTTTTTTTAAATAGGGGTCTAGTTTCATTCTTCTGCATATGGATATCTAATTTCCCAGCACTATTTATTGAAGAGACTCTCCTTTCCCCAATGTGTGTTCTTGGCAGTTTTGTAAAAAATCAAATGGCTACAAATACATGCACTTATTTCTGGGTTTCCTGTTCTGTTTCATTGGTTTATGCATCCATTTTTATTCCAGTGCCATGCTGTTTTGGTTACTATAGTTTGCAGCATCTTTCGAAGTCAGGTAGTGTAATGCCTCCAGCTTTGTTCATTTTGCTCAGTATTGCTTTGGCTATTCAGAGTCTTTCATGGTACTATATAAATTTTAGGATTGTTTTTCTATTTACATGAAGAATGACACTGATATTTTGATAGAGGTTACATTGAATCTTAAATTGCTTTGGGTTTCATAGTAATTTTAACAATATAATTCCTCTGATCCATGAGCATGGGATGTTTTTCTATTTGTTTGTCTCCTTTTCAATTTCTTTCATCAGTGTTTTATAGTTTTTATTGTAGAGATCTTTGACTTCCTTGGTTAAATTTATTTCTAGGGACTTTGTTTTTTTAAATAACTATTGTAAATTAGATTGCTTTCTTGATTTATTTTTCAGCTGTTGGTGGTGTATAGAAATGCTACTGATTTTAATACTTTAATTTTGTATCTTGCAACTTGGTAGAATTGGTTTATCAGTTCTAAGAGGTTTTTGGTGGAGGTTTTCTATATGTAAGATCATGTCGTCTGCAAACTTGGACAGTTTGACTTCTTTCTTTCCAATTGTGATGCTCTTTATTTCTTTCTCTGGACTACTTGCTCTGTGTAGGACTTCCAGTACTATGTTGGATAACAGTGCTGAAATTGGGCAAGCTTGACTTATTCAAGTTCATGGAGGAAAGGCTTTCAAGTTTTCCTTGTTCAGTATGCTGTTAGCTGTGAGTTTGTCACATATGGTCTTTATTGTATTAAGATACATTCCTTCCATACCTAATTTATTGAAAGTTTTTAACCATAAAAGGATGCTAAATTTTATGAAATGTCTTTTCTGTTTCTTTGATATGATCATATGATTTCTGTTCTTTATTCTGTTTATGGGATGTATCATGTTTATTAATTTGCATATGTTGAATCATTCATACTTCCCTGAGGTAAATCTCGTTTGATCTTAATGTGCTGTTGGATTTTGTTTGCTAGTATTTTCTTGAAGATTTTTGCATCTATGTTCATTGGGGATATTAGCTTGTAGTTTGTTGTTGTGTCCTTGCTTGGTTTTGGTAACAGGGTAATGCTAACCTTGTAGAATGAGTTTGGAAGAATTTCCCTTCTTTCAACACTTTGGAATAGTTTAAGAAAAATTAGTATTATTTCTTCTTTAAAAGTTTGGGAGAATTCAGCATTGAAGCCATCCAATCATGGCCTTTTGTTGGGAGAATTTTCATTACTTTTTAAGTCTCATTATTCATTATTTTTCTGTTTATGTTTTCTAATCTTCCTAATTCAATCTTGGTGGGTTGCATGTGTCTAGAAATTTATTCATTTCCTCTAGTTTTTCAATTTGTTAGTGAATAGTTGTTCATAACAATCTCTAAGGATTCTTGGTATTTCTGTGCTATGAGTTGTAATGCTTGCTTTTGTATTTTTTATTTTATTTATATAGGTCTTCTCTCTTTGTCTTTATTAGTGTACCTAATGGTTTGTCAATTTTGTTTATCTTTTCCAAAAACCAACTGTTTGTTTTGTTGATCTGTGGCAATTTTTTTAGTGTCGATTTCATTTATGTATGCTCTGATTTTTATAATTTTTTTCCTTCTACTAATTTTGGGTTTGGTTTGTTTTTGTTCTTCCCATCTTTGATGTGCATTGTTAAGTTGTTTATTTGAAATATTTCTATGTTTTTGATGTAGGTGCTTATAAATTCCCCTCAGTATTAGTTTTGGTTTGTTGTATAGGTTTTGATATTTTATGTTTATATTTTCATTTATTTTAAGAATTTTAAAATATTTTCTTGCTAAATTTCTCATTGACCCATTGGTCATTCAGGAGCACGTTGCTTAATTTCCGTGTTTGTACTTTGTTTCCAAAGTTCCCCTTGTTTTGATTTGTAGTTTTATTCCATTGTGGTCAGAAATTATACCTGATATGTTTTCAATTTTAAAAAAGTTGTTAAGACTTGTTTTGTAGCCTAACATATGGTCAATCCTGGAGAAAGAAAAGACTGTGCATTCTGCAGATGTTGAATAAAATGTTCTATAAATATCTGTTAGGTCCATTTGGTGTACAGCACAGTTTAAATCCAATGTTTCTTTGTTGACTTTCTGTCTAGGTGATCTGTCCAATGCTGAGAGCAGAGAGAGGACTTCAACTATTATCATATTGGGGTTTAACTCTCCCTTTAGATCTAATAATATTTGCTTTGTATATCTTGGTGCTCTGGTGTTGGGTGTATAGATATTTACAATTGTTACATCCTCTTGCTGAATCAATCCCTTTGCCATTATATAAAAATTTTCTTAGTATTTATATTTTTGACTTAATAGTCTATTTTATCTAATGTAACTACAGTGATTTCTGCTTGCTTTTGGGTTCTGATTGTGTGGAGTATCTTTTTTTGCCTCCTTTTACTTTCTGTATTATTTCTGTCTTTACAGGTGAAGTGAGTTTCTTGTAGGCAGTATATAATTTGATCATTTTTTAAAGATCCTTTTAGTCTGTAACTTTTAGTTGGGGAATTTAATCCATTTACATTCAAAGTTTTTATTGACAGGTGAGGACTTTCTCTTGCCATTTTAAAAATTGTTTTCTGGTTGTTTTGTGTATTTTGTTTCTTTGTTTTTCTCTTATTGTTTATCTTTATGATTTGGTGGTTTTCTGTAGAGATCAGGTTTGATTTCTTTCTCTTTCTCATTTGTGTATCTATTCTTTCAGTGAGTTTTATGCTTTTGTGTTTCTCATGATAGTGGTTATTGTCCTTTTGCTGCCAGATGTAGAACTCCCTTAAACATATGGAAGCCCTGAAAAACTATCTTTCTATTAAGAATTCTTTCCTAAGTAATGATGAAGAGTGACTTTGAGTATGTGTTGATCCATATTCACTTTTCACCTCTGTTGCAAAAATAATATTCCTAAATTTTTTCCTAATGCATAGATACATAAGATGAAAATTCCTCCCCTTATGCTTTGTCCATTCTCATGACACTTGGCAGAAAATGCTAATGATTCAGCAAGTCTACCCAGGGTGTTCAGCACACTTGTGTACTCTTTTTAAAATTTATATATATTGCTTACTTCAGTCACTTCTCCTGATAGTCTATTCCCTCTTCTAATTACTCTCATGGAAAATAAATGCCTTAATATTAATTTTAGCCTTCTTTATTAGCAAAATCAGAATGCAGTAAATAATTCTGCTTTGGAATTTAAACAGACTTTTGCTATTATACTGTTGACTTTTTCATATGCTTTCATGCTGTAGTCCATATAACACCCATATTCCTGTGTGAGTTTGAATTAAAGGAGTGACTAACCATTTTTCAGCCATTATCTAGGACTGAGAAGTCACTTTGCTGAGAACGTCTGCTTTTATCTGCTTTAAGAATTGGCCTTCCACGTAAGATTACATGAACAACAGTGTTATGTGACTATATAAAACTTGAACAACCACAGGCTTAGAGTTTTTATTTGTTTGTTTCCTTTTTTCAGGTTTTGCATTTAGGGTTATACTAGCTTCTAAGTGGGCCGGATACTTTTTCATATTTTTTAATGTTCAGGCATAGTTGTCCTGACATGGAGAGTATCTGTTTCTTAATAATTTTATAAAAATTCAACAGGCAAATTCTCTACCTTAAGAAGCACTTTAAAAAGTAATTCCTTGGCCCGGCGCGGTGGCTCACGCCTGTAATTCCAGCACTTTGGGAAGCTGAGGCAGGCGGATCACGAGGTCAGGAAATCAAGACCATCTTGGCTAACACGGTGAAACCCTGTCTCTACTAGAAATACAAAAAAATTAGTCCGGCGTGTTGGCGGGCACCTGTAGTCCCATCTACTTGGGAGGCTGAGGCAGGAGAATGGCGTGAACTCAGGAGGCGGAGCTTGCAGTGAGCGGAGATCGCGCCTCTGCACTCCAGTCTGGGTGACAGTCAAAAAAAAAAAAAAAAAAAAAGTAATTGCTCAATAACTTTTTTATGTTTTTCAGATTTTTTTTTTTCTAACTTCTTGAGTCATTTAGTTGTTCATATTTTCACAGAAATAGCTCCACTTTACCTAACTCTGATTTTCAAAGTGTATTTTCCAGACCAGCAACACCAGCATCACCTGGGAACTTGTTAGAAATGAGATTTACTTTGTGTGCATGTACCACTCCAGGTCTACTGAGTCAGACACTCTTGTTTTAACAAGCTCTGTAGGTGATTGTGGTACATGTTAAAGTTCTAGATCTTCAAATTTATTAGATCAAATGTAACATTTTTACCTAGGCTTTAAAATTAATGTAAATCTCTTCCACATTTCTAATTGTATCCTCTTTCTAAATCTTATTTTTTGGTCTTTTAAATGGCTAGCTTGGTAGGTGTTTAATCTTTTTCTTGACTTCTCAAATAATCAGCAGTTGGATTTATTTATCAGTTGGCTTTATTACCTGATGCTACAGAGAGAATCATTAATATCAATATGAAGTGAAATTATTTTGTAATTTAAAAAAAAACATGAGTGTGATAATAATTTTCTGTAAATATAGTAATTAATTCTGGTCTTTAAAATTTCTGGCCTTGAAATAAAAGTGTTTATATGCTATATTTTTAGTTCTAATGTCTGGGGCACAGATGAATAAATCCTTATACTCTGGAGTATACCACATAGAATTATCCACATGAGAAGCAATTTAATTCCACATCTCTGCCTACTGTTTGGAGAGTCTGCTTTCATTACTTTTATTTGGGCACATATTTTTGGAGCCCTTGTTGTTTTCTAGTGTCCACTATGTCTTAATTCAAATTGTAGTCACACAGACTTGCCATAATATCTAATTTCTGCTGCTATTTAAAATGTCTGGCCAGGTGCAGTGGCTCACACTGTACTTTAGGAGGTTGAGGCAAGAGGATCTCTTGAGGCCAAAAGTTCTAGACCAGCCTAGGCAACACGGTGAGACCTTGCCTCTACTATATATATATATTTAAATTAGCCAAGTATGGTGGCACATGCCTGTTGTGCCAGATACTCAGCAAGCTGCAGCAGGAGGATCCCTTGAGCCTAGGAATTTGAAGCTGCAGTGAGCTGTGATTGCACCACTGTACTCCAGCCTGGGCAACAGAGCAAGACCCTATCTCTTACAAAATAAAAAAAGGCCAGGCACAGTGGCCTCACACCTGTAATCCCAGCACTTTGGGAGGCCGAGGTGGACGGATCACGAGGTCAGGAGATCGAGACCATCCTGGCTAACATGATGAAACCCTGTCTCTACTAAAAACTTCAAAAAATTAGCTGGGCACGGTGGTGGGCGCCTGTAGTCCCAGCTACTCAGGAGGCTGAGGCAGGAGAATGGCATGAACCCGGGAGGCGGAGCTTACAGTGAGCTGAGATCACGCCACTGCACTCCAGCCTGGGAGACTGAGTGAGACTCCGTCTCAAAAAGAAAAAAAAAAAAAAGTCTGCGTGTGTTTTTGTGGTGCCCCAGACCCCATCATACACCAAATTATTTATTGTGTTACATAGGTTGTATATTAAATTAGATCATCCCAAATGTACATTTATCCCAATTTGATGAAAAATGAACTTAGCTTTTTTGTGTGTGTCATGAGGTAATAGAGGAAATGGTCAATAATCAGAAACTAAACTCTTTATTTATAGACTCTTGTATCTATTTTCTAATAGACTGATGATGGCTTTTATCTTTATTATTTCCATTCTCTAATTTTCCTTAGAATTACTTAGTTGTTCATTTTTTAACTTCATGAGGTAAACTCCCAAACTCCCAGTTTATTAATTCTTTTTCTCTTTTTTCTTTGGCACTTTTTTCTTATCCTTCTATTACTGCATTTAAAGAAGCTTTAAAGTTTTTTTTCTTTCAGGTTTTAGAGGCCAGGTCTGAAAGCACTGAAGATTTATTTTAAAAAAATTATTGAGGTATAATTTAATACACTACAATTTACCCGTTTAAAGTGTACAGTTGGCTGACTATATATATATTCTCAGAGTTGTGGCATCCTAAGATTTCTCAATTCTCAGTGTTACTTTTCCCATGTTTTGCAGTATTTTTACCAAACTGTTTTTGCTGTGTGTTCCGATTACTCTTTCTTAAAACAGTGAGGGATTTATTTACATATGGTATTACCAATACACAGGGTAATTGAATTGTCCTTGGACTCTTTGTTCATTGTGTCATGGACAAATACCCTTCACGAGTAAACATTGAAATGATAGGTTTATGTGTGTAACTGTCAGGGCTGTTTCATTTTCTGGAACACATTCATTCAGCATGACTTTTCTGTATTGTGGTTAAGATCTTCACCATCCTATGTCGTTCTTAGACACTTGAACTCATGAAATACATGAAAATCCATGTCCCCAGTCAGTATATACTGCCACTGGATAGCTCCTGTGTGACCACACTTGGGCAGGATGGATCTGACAATCAAACCTGTGAAGAAAAGAAATTATTTTCCCAGATTTGTTTACTTCTCCCTGAGCTCCATCTTCATTTCTAAGGGGAAGGCAAAATTAAGTAGGTGTCTTATGCCATAATGATTTTATAAGATTTAGAGTGACTAACTATCTTGGATTGCCCAGGACTTTTAGTGCTAAATCTGGCAAAGTCTCAGACAAACCAGAAAAGGTTGGTCATCCTAAGAGTAGCCACCACAAGGAAATGAACCCAACAAGAGGGACAGATCCTCTATCAAAAAGCCTCTGATGTTTTTACTCTGCTCTCAGAGATAGCCACTTCGTAGCACTGTGGCTCACAGAATAGCCTTTACAGAGCTCACTCTACCTGGGAATGGGCCGAGTGGGGCAGGATATTGTGTACTATCTGTCCTGACTAAATTCTCTGTTATAAAGGTTGTCAAAACACCTCCATTTTCTTGCAAAATAGAGACATGAAGAGGTGGTACTCCCAGTTCCCATATCTTTTCTAAAACTCTCTTCTTCAGAGTGTGGAGCTGGGAAACCTGGTGGGAATCTCTGCTCTGTGGCTTGGTGGCAATATAATGGAGGACAATTTACTTTACCTCTCCATGCATCAGTTTCCTCACTTGCAAATGGGCATGGTAATAACTCCTACCTGCAAAACAATTAGAATAGTGCCAGGCACATGGTAAGTACTCAATACATGTTAGCTGTTACTATTTGTTATTTTTTTCTGCTTATATTATGTAGAGTCTCTTGCCGGCTTTCCATTCATCCTTTGACTCCAAGTTCCTGGTACCCTGATTCTGAACTGAAGGAGGATTTTAAACTACTACTACTAAAGATGACTTGAGTTTTGCTGAGCACAGCACTTCATGATTAAAACTGGCCTTGAATTTTGTCTGTATTTTTAAAAGTTCTTTCAGGATCTCAGAGCTTATTTACTGCTTTGCCGTGGATGTTGGTCAGGGGTTCATAGAAATCCTTTATGTCATAGATTCTCCTTGGAAATCTTACCCTTTGAAAGCTTTTGCTTTCCATTGGTCTCGGGTAGTCTATTCTACTCTGATGTTAATATTTTTTTTTCCAGTGACTTTGCCTAAGATTCTATTTTCTCTAAAATTCATATGCAAGTCTTTCAGCCTTGACTGGAACAGAAAACAAAGAGGGAGGAAGAGGATAGGGTAAAAAAACCTCTACATCTGAAAAATACCGGAAATGAACTAAAACCAGAAACCTTTGTATACAAACTCTTTCTACTCTGAGGCCAGTCTGTCTGGGCCCCAGAAGTGAATTATTGCAAGGACCATTTTTGCCTGCTCTATTTGAGATGCTGCCATCATAAGATGTGAGTCTTAACTCTTAGCATTAGAGTCCCAAGTGAACTTTCTCTGAATTTCACAATGAATCTGTGTTATTTTTAATTGTAGATGGCTACTATAGGTAGAGCTCGAGATCCTCTCTAATTCAGGAGATTTGCCCTGCACGTGGGATTTTGCTCACAAGGAGGGCAGTTTCTGTTTGAGGATCACATTGTGAGGCTGCCATTTTCCCTGCACACATTCTCCCTATGTTCTGTTGATCTATACTGGATAGTAGTCGGCTCCAAAGAGAGAGAGAACAGTTGGGTTCCTCACAAATTCTCTCCTGCTATCTTCTGTAGCACTGGAACCGAAGGAAGAGGTTGGTTAGCTATTTCTCCAGAGAGAAGTAGCTAGGGCTTTACTTGCTTGACTTATCAGTATGCCAGGGCTGAAGATATACCCATCAAGTTTCTGAGGATTATTTTAAGACAGACAAGATTAGGCAAAATTACCTTTTCTTACTTAAAAAATCTGGCCGGACGCAGTGGCTAACGGTTGTAACCCTAGCACTTTGGGTGGCCAAGTTGGGTGGATTGCCTGAGCTCAGGAGTTTGAGACCAGCCTGGGCAGCACAGTGAAACCTTATCTCTACTAAAATACAAAAAATAAGCCGAGCATGGTGGCGTGCACCTGTAGTCCCAGCTACTTGGGAGGCTGAGGCAGGAGAATTGCTAGAACCCGGGAGGCAGAGGTTGCAGTGAGCTGAGATTGTGCCACTGCACTCCAGCCTGGGTGGCAGAGTGAGACTCCATCTCAAAAAAAAAAAAAAAAAAAAAAAGAAAGAAAAAAAGAAAAAGAAAAATATTTGGTCTCAAATTCTTACATGTTATCTTCCCTGGAGAAACTTGAGTGGCAGGGAGTTCTTTTGCCAGGGTAAAGGTAGGTCGTGGTCTCTACTACGCCACACCGAGGCAAGAACTTGTGAACCTCATCATTCCTTCTGTTGACAACTCCCTTCCCTAATAACAGTCCAAGTTAGTGTTGACTTAGAGCAGTGCTTGAATTCACCCTAAAAAATGTTCCCCAAAAGGTGTTCTGAGGAACATTACTTTTGAGAGATCCTTGAAAAAGAGCTCCATGAAGCCATGTTTAGGTGATGCAGCATGCTACAGTCCTCTTAATATGCTTAAAGTGTATCCTGCGGAACTAGTGTTTACATAAGATACTTTGGGGAATGTTGAAATAAGCAAAATAGGATATATACATAAATGGGAATATTACACAAACTTTAAAAGTGTTACCTGTATATTTTATTTTGCAGGAAAAGGTATTCATTATGAAGAAAAAAATGTAAAACAATATACATGGTCTAATCCCATTTTGTTAAAAAAAGTTGTAAGATGTATAAAAAAGCATGGAATATATATCAACATCTTACTAGTGATTATCTGTGGACAATGAATATATGAGACTATATTTTGGATTTTTTCTTTTGCTAAGCTGTGTTTTCTAATTTTTTTCTATAATGAATGCATATTACTTAGATAATGAAATACTACTACATTTTTAAAAAGAATGCTTTGCTTAGCACATTAGCTTTGTTTCAATTTTATTTTTAGGTTTTAGCTAAATTATTATCTCTCCATAAACTTTGTTCAACACTAAGAAATTTGAATTCCTGAAAATATGGAGTAGCCTTCTCTGTCCATGCTTTTCTTTGTAGCTGCAGGGTATCAACTTTAGCAGAGCTCTCTACTTCTTTTTATTTTTAGTAGAATATTTGGAAGTATATGTAAGGGCCTTGCCACACTCTAAGGAGGATTCCTAATAGGCATTGGAGCCTCCAAGCCCAGTACTTTTGCCCTAACTTTATTCTGGTTTGACCACAGCCCTTGAAGGAGATGAAAAATGCGAGGAGCCACATGAAGACACTTCATTTGAATCTACAACCGAGGGCAAACATCCTTATAGCAAAACTTGGGAGAAAGCTCTTTTTTGCAGATTTATCTGGCACAGTAGTCAGTCCAAAAATTGAGCTCCTATGCCAAATTCCTTCATTTGATAAAGATTAGATTGTTGAGTAGCAAGCAATGATGCATTTTCATAATTCTTATCTGCATCTGTAAAGCTGGTAGAGTGGAGGATGGCTTTTCTCATCACCCAGAGAATAAACCAACATGTGATTTTCTGCTTCTCACATCACACTGTTAAAAAAGAAACAAGAGTGCATGCATATCAGGCTCACATAGGGAGAGTCACTGAAAGCAGGGTTGCCAAATCTTTTTGGAGAACATTCTTGTTCTCCTTACTACCCTGGCATACTTCGTAGTGAGTAGCTTCCTGTACAAAGGAAGAAAAGTGAGCCTGACAGAATTTAGATTCTACATGAGGTCCTGTACTTTGTTAGTTCCTATCAGGATTGCCTTTACCAAAGCTTTATGGGTTCAATTAGTTTTCATTTCAGTTCACTGATTAACCTATCGATTGTCTTTTTGCCTTTTCAAATGCAGCAGCTTAGACAGTTTTATTATTACCCTGTAAATTCTTCAGACTTGCATTCTGTGGCATTGGCTATGTAGTCTACATTTTGTAAGCTCTTTTAATTGCTTCTCTGAAGTGTGGACTTATTTTGAGAGAAGGTCACAGTAGTTTTCGTTAATCCAATGTTACTTTCATAATCTTTTGACTTTGATTTAAAAACAAAATTCCATTAGGTTTGCCTATTTCATCAAATGAATGTTTTCCATTTTGTAAGGAGTCTTTCCTTTATAAAAGATCAGCCCAATTGATGTATTTTTGGTTACATTGCTACTTTTGTGGGCCATGAGTAGACAATTTCATAGCCAGCTAAGGATGGGTAGGGGTAGGAGGGGCGATGACTATGCAGTCTGTAAAACAAACAGTCCACTGACTTCTTGTATTTCTTGTTCCTTAATTATTGGACTTTTTATTCATCTCCCGATTTTTTTTTGGAAGAGGTCTTAGGGATCAAGTAGATTTTTAAATAGTTAACTTTGCTGTAATTGACATTTTAGATTAAAATGAACCTTTCAGATAAGCATAGAACAAGCAATGTTTGTTTCAAAATAATATAATTCAACTTTAACTTGATAAAAATATATTGAGACTAAACTATGAACTGGAGGTTAAAAATATACATGGCTTCTTTTATTCAGGAGTTTACAATATAGCGGGGAGATAACTTCTAATAGAGAAGATCTGTTTGTATTTTGAATATTTTAGAACAACAGAATGTGAATACTTACTACCGTGTTAGTAAACAATCTTAATTATTTATTTAGGCCCCTGTCTTCGTATCCTTTCTAAAATTCTTTGAACGTTATTCTAGCTTAAAAACCGGAACTATGCGCATTTGGAAGGTATTGTATAGGGTAGCTGCCTCTTTAAAAAGACATACTAGTACAAGAAATGCTCAGAGAAGAACCAAATCAATCAAGGTTAGAGTGATTTCCACAAGTGGACTGATAAAATAGTGATGACTTGGAGGAAATATGATTGCAGTCTATATACTTGCTGAATACACTCCAAATTGGATACAAACTGGCACACCAAATACATGTAATTTGCATACAAATGAGCACACCAAATTTTAGAATACTGATGTTTGCAAATCTTAAAGCTCGAAAGAGGTCACTTTAGGACAAATAAGAGCAAGTGCTACTTTTCACAATAGATAGTTATAGGAATCATTCAGGCTGAGACAATAAGTGAGCCTCTTGAGGCTGATATGTAGGGCAACTTACCATGCTCACCCATAAAATATCTCTTGCTCATATTGCTAGTGCCAGGATATGGTACTAAATGAATATTTTTAGTTGGGTCTCATATAATATCATTAATTCTTAGAGTTCCTATCTTTAAATGAGTTAAAAGGCACCTTTGAAAAAATGTTTCTAAATGTCTCAGTGTGTATCACACTTGTTTAGGTACAAAGTTTGTTTAGGGAAAGACTCACATTAATTTTTCCTTTGTATATTTTACACTCAGAGCTGGCCAAGGAAAATGCTATTTTTGCCAAACACAAACTAATCAACAACTGTTATATTTTGCAATGTATGATACTGCCTGATTGTCTAATAGAGGAATTACTTTTCCCTCAAGCACTTTTAAAGTAATTCAAAGTGTTATGTTTCATCAGTGGGTAATTATGTTTCTCCACTAAGCTTATAATAACAGTGAAGTCAGATATGTTCCTTTTGCTTTTTAGTAGTAGAGTTCTAATAATATTTGCTGAAAGAATGAATAAATTCAGCAAATCTAGCAAGACTTGCTGAATCAATGAGTGAATGAATGAACAAACATGACTTGAGTCAGTCTTTTTGTCCTTTTCTGCTCTGAGCAATGGGCAAATCACCATGTGTGTAAGTGCATATTGGACCATACATGAAGTCATTATTCCTAATGATATAAATGTGATTTATAAATTTCAACTTGAGATGAGTAAATAATAAATATATAACAACTATATATCTTATAGATGGCATTAAGTTAGCATTATATTTAATTCCAAGGGGTGCTGAGATGTTTGCTAATAGTTTTTGAGATTTTCCTAGGAGTTATATACAACGGTTGAAGCATTTTCAGTAATATACGTTCACCCCACCATGTACTTTTGTGCAATGATATACCAGAAACGCATTTTGGTAATTAAATGTGATAGTACATGTGAAGGCTACAGTGTATGAGACAAATTGATTGTTCAATAAACATTAGCCATTATTATGTTCTTATCATTGCATAACCAGAAGCTTCAGACTTACTATTGTGAAAAGGTAAAATTACAACAAATTTAGTGTAAAGATCTTACTGAGTTTTATTTGTAATTCTAAAATCAGGCACATCTCATTCTATAAAGTAGAATGAGTATTTTGATGAGCTGGGCAGAGGAGCTTGGCTTTACAGGAAGAAAAGGGCTGAGGAAAGCAGAAACAGAGAAGAAAAAGAGGATTGGTTATTTCAAAGTTACTTTCTTTGTAAAGTTGAAAGCAGAGGGGACTTCCTTACCATGCTGGCTAAAACCTACCTGTTCTCAGGGTTTTGGATTCTCTCTCCCAGGTTTCTGGAAGGTCAGATAAACAATTCTTTTTTGCTGTGGTGGTGTGGAACTTCAGGACGAGTAACTAGATTTGGTTTGGTCTGTTTGGTCTAGTGCAGGAACTCAGTCCAAACCAATGGCCTCTTACAAATTTTATCTAACACCACATAAAACCATGGGGATAGTTAATCTCCCTATAAACCTTAGAATGCTGCACCAGATCTTCAGTTTCTCATCGAAAGGGTCTTCATCCTTAATTTTCCAAAATGATTGAAATACAGTTATTTGCAGTCTTCCATCAGCTTTCAAGAATATAGTTTCTCAAAAGTACTACAGTTAGATACATTTTAGGACTAGTTAAATTAATTTAGAACCTGTTTTGTAGTTTGGAGAGTGGGTTCATACAAAGCCATAAATATATTACCCAGATCCACATGGGCAAGAGTACTCCACTATGGTCTGTATGTAATATAGTTTACATTTTCCCAATGAAGCGCTAATTACACTGATAATGGCTTTATGGTTCCTCCCCCACCCCACCCATAGAATCTCTCTGTGTCACCCAGGCTGGAGTGCAGTGGCGTGATTTCAGCTCACTGTACCCTCTGCTTCCCTGGCTCAAGTGATTCTCCTGCCTCAGCCTCCTGAGTAGCTGGGATAACAGGCACTCACCACACCTGGCTAATTTTTGTATTTATAGTAGAGATGGGAGTTCACCATGTTGGCCAGGCTGGTCTCGAACTCCTGACCTCAGGTGATCTGCCCATCTTGACCTCCAACAGTGCTGGGATTACAGGCATGAGCCACCACGCCCAGCCAGCTTTGTGTTTAAAAAAGGAGTTATTGTGTTTTATAAACATGAGCAAGATAACAGATAGAATGGTACATTTCAGGTTTTCTTTAAAATGCTACAGTTGGGGAGAGGGTAACAGATAAAACACGATTGATCATGAATTGGGAGTTCAGGATACTATTATATTTTCATATATGATTTGCAGGCTTCATAATAAAAAGTTTAAAACAAACCAAATATAATGAAAACCCTCCCAATGGGTCAGGAAGTAATTAGAAATTATTTAATCAATGGTGCATATTTTGTGATATGCACCATTCTAGGCACTAGGAATTAAATGTGAGCACTAGGAATTAAATGTGTCCTCTTGGACAAAAAGTCCCCAGCTGCTTTCTTTCTCAAGACTGTGATCCATGTTCGGCAAAGTGCGTGTTCCAGTTGTGATCACAGTACTGTTATTTTCCTCTGAGCCTGTGATTCTCAATCCTGGCTACAAAGTGGCTCTGTCCAAGAGTCCTACGAACTTGACTCTGCTTGTGGGTGTGTAGCCACAGAGCTTAGCCTTTATCCCCCTTGACTATATTCCATTTTCTGTAGAGGTTGTTGCCTTCCAACAGGGGTGGTCATTTCCAATCAGACACCTAAGAACTACTAATGGGCAATGATGGAGGCACATTCTACATGGAGGCATATTCTAGAAACCGTTGAAACTGTGTGTTGCTTTGGACAGCTGTTTCATGTATGTTTTGGAGTGGGAATGGGATCAACCTCTCAACATTTTTCTTGTAGGGTGATGTGTTGTTAATGTAATGGCTTTGATTTTAAAACTATCCTTATTTCCATACTTTCAAATCCAACAAATTAGGTAATTTGCAGTTGGTTTCCTATTCATTGATGCCTGTTATTAAGGCCTATGGTTTTCTTTCTTTAGTTAAATAAAGTGTATCAAGATTATAAATTTATTCTGAACATTTGAGAATTCAAAATCATGCAGCATGACAAACTTCTTTCATTTTGCTTCTCCTCAGGTAGTAAAGATATATTTTTGAAGTGACAAACACACATAAAAAGAACCTGAAGGCATCTATTGTACATATGTTTGTTAGCATTGTTGCAGATTTCATTAGAACTCTTTCACATCAGTCATTTAATGGAGTCTAAGCATGTAGGAAGCGTGGATGAAAGACCATGATTACTTATTTACATTTTCAAAAATTTGTTTTCTTTAGGTGTTTTTTCCTGTTTCCACTTTATGTTGAATATTATTTACATACACTATACACAGCATCATAAGTTTATGAATGCCAGGTTTAATGAATCACCTAGCACAGACTGTATATTTAAGTAGAACACACTTACAAATGCCTGATCTAATGAGCAATGATGTTAATAAATGGTTGCCACTTCCAAACTTTGGATACCCTGTCCAGATTTCAGAAACATGCACAGGATAGTTAGGGTTAATGGTTGACAAAACTGTAATTCAGGGAATGTTGCTACCCACACAACCTCACTCCTCTGCTTGCAGCATGTAATGGTCTTCACATCGTTCCTAGACTATCATCCAAACTCCTTAGGATGGACCTTCATAACCTGTCCAGAACCTACCTCAGCAGTCCTATTGCCTTTTGATCTCTCCTTGCTCACTGTGCTTTCTTTACATTCTTTCCAAATTCATTCCAGGGACTCAGAGGGTTTAAAGTCTAGATTCATATAACTTGTAAATGGTAGAGCTGGGATTCAAGACTAGGTTTGTTTGATATCTTTCAATTTGTCTAATTTAAAATAAAATATGTTATTTCTCTTCAGGAAAATGTAGGAAGGAGGGCTTTACTTTCTGTAGAACATTTGTATAGGGGAAGAATAATAATTTTTTTCTCCAACATTTTTAGACTTAGTTGAAATGAATCCCTGTAATGAAAGACTGATTAAAAAAATAAAAACAAACAGAAGTTCATTAACATGTATATTTCTCATATACATGGGAGACACCCAGGGAGTGAGTAATTCTTAACAAGATAGCTTGTTCTGAAAATATTCCAAGGCTGATGTTTCCTTTAAATCAGTCTAGAGATTGAAATGTTAAGCACATTGTCTCTGGATTGAATATAGTCATTAGATGTGTTTAGTTTGATTGCTAGTGTAAAAAATGTTGAATTTGAATGTATTTAGAGAAGACTCATACTCTAGTTCTGCCACAAACCCTACCATTTTCTATTCTTTTAACAGCAGACATTCATTTGTATATTTGAGTGACCCCTGAGGGCCTTTCAGATTTGATCTTTGCTTGAGTATTGAGGATGAACTGGCTCTCTAAATGACAAAAATGATACTCATGTTTTGACTAGTAGTTGTATTGTAACTTTAAAAACTGAAATTCAATTGGATTTCACCACTTGCTGTGAAGATGAGCTACATACCTTTTGTAAGTCTCAGTTTCCTTATGTGTAAAATGGAAAAAAAAATACAAATCTCTAACACTGTGGGGTTGCTGTAAGGATTACATTAAAAGATATCTGGTATATAATATTACATGTTCAATAATTGAAGGTATTATTGTTGTCTTCTATAGCCTTACCAAGTAAGCTTTCAAATACCCATGGTTGACATACATGCTAATAGAAGTAACCTCATAAAAATAAACATTTATAGTGTAATGTCTATGCTTGTTATAGTTATTAACCTCAACAAGTAAAGATGGCAATATATTTTAGATTACTTCCATTTTGAAAAACCTACTTTCTAAGAAGTTTCTGGGAGTGATTTCTCAGCAAGAAATATGGTGCATGGTTTTTGGCCATAACTCCTTTTCTGAGGGTGTTATCTGTCATTGGTAAGAAGTGCTTAGGACCCAGACACATGGGATTCCTTTAAGCATTTGAAAGGAATAAAGGAAGGTAATTTTTTGGCAGCTGAAGAGTAGAAACAGTTACCATGTCGTTATTACATGGTATGGTTGATGTCTGTTTTGGCCCAAATTTCTGTAGAAATGTGACTTACCAAATGACTTTACCACTGTGCCCCTTTGTGTAGCACAGATGGGGATGCAAATAGCAGTATGAGAGAGCGAGTTACCGTCATGCATCTGCCTTTAGTGACCATGGAACATCACATAAACAAACACGTAGGCAGCAAACAGTCTACATTTTAAATGAAACATCTTTGCCTTTAAAAAAATAAATAACCTTTTATTTGTTCGTAGATTTTAGTTACATTTAATAATAATATAAACACAGAAAACCTAGGAGACCAATGAATTTTATAAGCACAACTATCATCTTTGGGGCAATGGTTTGTAATATAATAAATTCTTCCCATTAAATTGCCCTGTGTATGCCAACGATCTTGCCAAATATGTTTATCTGGGTACACAATAGCAGCATATTTGGCATATGGACAATAGAAACTTTCTAATCCCACATTCTTGCAGGAAAGAAGGTGGAAAGCTAGTAAGGTATAAAATAAAATGTATTTTGTAATGAGAAAACCTAGCTTTGGGGGCATAGTTCCAATACATACTATCTGAATGTTCATTTAACCGCTCTCCTTATAGATACAGCTGCAGTGTCCCCATTTTTCAGATGTAGAAACTGGCAATCAGGAAGGTTAAGTAAATTTGCCAAGGTCATTCGTCTAATTAGAGCCTGAGTCAGGATTTTGAACCCTTGCTTGACCGACCTGGGCTCGGTACCTCATGATCCACCTCCTGGTAAAGAAATGCTGTCTAATTATGAGTCATTATTCATGGGGACTAGAGAACAGGTGTTCACCCCAGTCCTTGGGACCAGAAAGGAGAAACATGGAGAATAAAACTCAAGAAAAGACAGAAAACTCACCCCAGGACTGCCTCTGAGAACAAATTAGAAGACAGGAGCCTAAGGCTGAGTCAGAGGAGTAGCTACCAGTAATTAATCAGTTTGACAAATGGCTGCCGGCACAAAAGAAGACCAGCTGAATTGGGAGGCCAGAAAACAGGGGAACTTACAATGCCAGTGTAGATTTGGCCAAAGCAGGAAGAGATTTGGAAAAGGAAGAGAAGGCAGAGGCAGCATGAAATAGGCTACAAGATTCTGATTCCTGTTACTTTTTACATGTCCTTGGGAACTTCCTGCTGGGAAGACAATGAGCTGCCCAGGGGGGCTGGACCTTTTTGCATTACAGGCATGGGGAATGGCAGGGGAACCCCACCAGGAATAATTTAACAGGGATTTGGGAGGAGGAAAGGAGGAAACAAGAACCACACCAAACAGAGCAGAGAAAAGCCACCAAAAAGTGAGCTGGATTCTCATTTTTATATGCAGAATGCTACAACTTAATTCCTCACTCTGTATGGATATTGCCAGGGAGTGATGGAAGGAATGCCCAATGAGATAGGTCACCTGTTTCAATCTTGCTAGAAACTCATCTTTGATTGGGGAAAAAAACTCTTCTGTGAATGTGACATTCCTGGGTTTTTAACAGCAAATGTAGGGGGTACAGTTTAGGGCAGCAGATAGAAAGGCCACTGGGGGATCACAGACAGGTCTGGCCACACCTTGCCTCACTCTTTTTTCACCCTCAGTCTATACCCTTGAATGACCTTTTCAATATATGCGTAGGGAAGAAACAAATTTTGCAGTTGCAGTATCCTGAAAAATGTCATAACAATATGAAAAATGGTAATTTCCCATAGGAAATTAGGTTTTATGGGCTTGAAGCTTGCATACACTTTTGTATTCTTCCTTTTTTTTTAAATGACATTTTCTCATCTTTGTACATGTTAGCATTATGGAACCAGCCATTGGTGTGAAACAGAGCTGTCAAACAAAATACAGAATTCTATAAGACTCAGAAAATTGAAACTCTTAGTCACTACACAGGGCCCAATTTCAGGTGCATTACATGCTCTGTCATATCGAGTAAGACTGCTTCAAGCTCTGTCACTATTACAGCTGCACATCCCACATATCATTCAGTTGCTGCAATATTTTCACTTTTTTTTTTTTAACTACTTTATCCAATGGCAGTGGTGCTGAACACTGATGAGAATGACAGAGCTCTGCAATGCCAAAAGCATTCAGGGAATTTAATCTCAATTCTAAATGCATAAGCTCGACTTCTGCACAGACACTTAGAATATTAAAGGGCTGGAGGAAATGGTTTTGAAAGATTTTAATCATACAATAGCTAAGTACAAAGAAACTTAGATATAGATAGGAGAATTATTTTTAAAAGCTTCATGCAAAGATATGAAAGCAGGAAGTGAATTTAAGGGTCTTTCCTTTAACAACTTCCAGCTTTTCAGTACCAATTGAACACAAGAGTATACTGCCATTTACTTTGGGAAATGAACTAATCTGAAAATCTGATGTTGTGTTTGTTTCTAATTATTGAATAAAATGCATTTACTAAGAACCACTATGCACCAAAAACTTAAATCTTAAAATTCCATGGTATCTGTGCTCTCACAATGTAGAGGTAATGTTCTAGAATATCTATGTGATATGGTTTGGATCTGTGTCCTCACCCAAATCACATGTTGGATTGTAATCCCTAATGTTGGAGGTGGGACCTGGTGCAAGGTGACTGGGTCATGAGGGCAGATTTCTCATGAATGGTTTAGTACCATCCCCTTAATACTGTCCTCATGATAGTGAGTTCTCTCGAGATTTGGTCGTTTAAAAGTGTGTGGCACCTGCCCCCGACTCCCCGTTCTTGCCCCTGCTTTCACCATGCAATGTACCTGCTCCCCCTTTGCCTTCTGTCATGATTGGAGGCTTCCTGAGGCCTCCCCAGAAGCATGTGCCACCATGCTTCCTGTACTGACTGCAGAACTGTGAGCCAAATAAACCCCTTTTCTTATAAATTTCCCCATCTCAGGTATTTCTTTACAGCAATGTGAGAATGGACTAATACACTATGCAAACTTTTTTAGCTGAGGGTGCTGTGGTGATTATGCCCCTAACTCTTTATGACCTCTTCTTGGGAAGTCTCATTTAATTGAGTGCTTTCATAATGTTTTATTCTCTTCTACTACTGGTTCTGGGGCAGGACTAATCATATTAATATGATGTTGAGTACCCCCACCTTTCAGGATGCCAACCCAGTGTGGGGGGTATGCATAAAGTATATTTGTACTAAAAAATGATCTATTATTTATCTGAAATTCAAATCCTATTGGGCAACCTGTGTTTTTAATTGCTAAATTTGGCAACCCTAACTGGGAGACCTGTATTTATATAATCCACATTTCTTTTATGAAAAATGATGGAGCTATTCAACATGCATTCATGTGTATGTGCATGCATATATACACACATGCACACAGGCTCCCATTAGTTAATCTTTTAGGAAAGCAAGTTCTAGGGCAATGCTGGAGTTAGCACTCACTCAGCTCTGTTCTGCATTTCTGAACTGAAGTACCCTCTACCAGATGGTTACCTCATCTTCTAGAGAGCTCTTTTTTTCCTCCTCAGTATAGATGCCTGTATCTTTTCATCTCTTAATGTTATCCAACTCTATATTGCTTATTATTAACTGATTCAGAAATTATAATTTATTTCACTAGTCTGTAGTTTATTGGTGGGTGTGAAGGAGGAATAATCTTTATCATTTTAATGTATATGCCAGAATGCATTCTTTAGGAGAACTCAAGCATCAATTGAGGAAAGCCTAAAAATTCCTCATAATCATAAATTAATAGTATTAATATCCATAATAGCATTAATAGTATTAGCTGAATACATATTGAATGCTCTATTTCACATGTATTACCTAATTTAATTAGGAGGTAGGTGTTATTATTATTATTTGATTGCTGTTTTAGAGAGATAAAGTCCAAGTTACATACCTACAAGTGGTGGATTCAAGCATAGGTATGCCAACCTCAAAGCCTGTGCTCGTAACCACTCATTATTCTATACTGACAATTCTGCAAATGTGACCTCAGGCCATACTTTCCTTTAAGTTTTCTGAAACACTTGACTCCAAATAGAATCCTAGGTATAAGCAATATTACAGAAATTGCATCTTTAATATTATAATGAGTTTAGAACTCTTCTGATACTTCTTCAGGTGAATCAGCTTCCCTCAGAATTCTGCTTAATAACATTTCATATTTTTGAAAAACATTCTGGTCCATTAGTTGAATCAATGAGGTAACAATGGAGAGAGGAAAATGCTAAAAATATTAACAGCCAGTAACCTTGCTTCCTCAGGGTGAGTTCTTCAGTATTATAGCTGTAGAATAGCTTTGCTATCTTCAGCTAAGCATATAGTTCAGAAATTAACCTTCACTAAACATATGAAATGATGATAAAAATACAGAAAATGTTTTCCATTCATCCGTGAATTAGCTCACATTCTGTGTGTAAAAAGGAGAAAATATCTTTGGAAGCTTTAAAATGATGGTATTTTCTAAGTTATAAGAAATTTAAGATTTGCAAATGCTAGAACAATCAATTCCCTTTTATTCTCTTAAAATCTAGGTGAACTTGATTCATTGTCTAGATAATGGTAAGGTTTACCAAAGTAGACTCTTATGAACAGCAAGGTAGAACCCTTCAAAAAGACTGGACTCCTTCATTTGGTTGTCATTTTCTCACTATTCAACTGCTTAGTTCTAGCGTTTGTATTAGGTTCTAGGTTTACAGGAATGTGCTTTTAAGAAGGTCACAATTTGGCTATTGGGGTAATGGAAGTAAATGGGGAAAAATAAACAAGAATTACTTTACTGTGGAGAGTGCTATAATAGATTTAGGGACAAAACATGATTGAGAGGAAGATCACCGCTCCTGGGGGAAGGTACCAAGAAGGCATCTTGGAGGAAATGACATTTGACCTGGATTTTAAGGGATGATTGAGGTTTTGGCCTCAATCTGGATCTATTGCAAAAACTCTTTATAGTTCTTTGCCTTCAGAGTTTTCAGATTTTCTTTCAAGTTGCTGTTTGTCTTCTCTGATGTGTTCTATTTTGAAATATCACATTAATCATCAGAAAGTCCTTGTCAATAAATGAATTGCATTTGCTCAATATACACATTCATATTTATTTTCAGGTAACTTTGAACACATGGTAAGGAAATGCATTCATTTGTTCTCTGAGAACTGCTCACCTAATTGCTTGGTACAGTCATGTTCAATGATATGTAGTTGATTAAAAAATGACAAATACTGTGACCAGCTGCCCTTTTGATGTCAAATAATGTGGAAGATTGAACACCATGCTGATCCATTAGCCATTTCTAGGTCTGGCTCTTTTCAAGTTATGTACAGTCATTTTCTCTTTCAGAGAGAATATAACTTTTTAAAGCTTTATTCTTTGCTCTTAGCTTATGAAAGAAGGAATTCACACTTCAAGAGGATGTCTGTACCTAATTGTGATTTATTAATTGGGTAGATTAGTTCAGGGTATAAACAGACAATGTTCCTGATGTTTCAAAGATATGCCATTGGCCCAGTGAATCAGGCTAGGGTCTTCATGGCTTTCTCCATGAGAGCATCAGTGTATACACTTTGCTGTGGCTTGAATATTTATATCCTTCCTCTCCAAATTCATGTGTTGAAATCCTAACCCCCAAGATGATGGTATTAGGAGGTGTTAGGGGACTTTAGGAGGTGATTAAGTTACAATGGTAGAGCCGTTACAAATGGGATTAGTATCCTTAGCTCGCTCACCCCTTCTACCATGTGAGGACACACTAAGAAGGTTCTCCCCATAAGCCAAAAAGCAGACCCTTTCTAGAAACTGAATTTGCCTGGATTTTGGACTCCCCAGCCTCTACAACTGTGAGAAAGAAATTTCTGTTGTTGATAAGCCACCTAGTTTATAGTATTTTGTAATAGCCACCTCATTGGACTAAGACAGGGTTGCAGTATTATCTCCTTAATTGTCCATCACTCAGCCATATTTCAGTACTGTAACTGAAATGAGATTTGCTCAGTCTCTCACAATTTTCACTAACCAGACTCTATTGAAAGTGAGATAAATCCAACTCAAACTAGCTCAAATAAGAATTGTGATTGTCTCATGTTCACAGAAAGTTGAAAAGGTTAAAATTTTGGCATCTTTGGATCTAGGGATTCAAACCATGTCATCAGAAATTTCTCTCTCTCTCTCTTTTATTTAACATTTCTCAGCTTTCTCTTCCAGCTGAATTCTTTTTCTGGCACCCTTTTCCTATGCAGTAGCAAAAATCAATGCTGATCGCTTTACACTTACGTTCTACTTCTAGAGATCTCAGAATATAGACTGATAGGATAGCTCTGGAAAAAATCCTAGGGATGAGTTTGAATTGACTGGATTTGGGTTCAGTGACAATCCATGAACAGTCTACTGTGACCAGGGTGATTGTATCCTCTGAGCAACACATCTTGTAATTCATGTCACTGTTGGTGCTGGAAAGTGAGGTCAGACTCCTGAGTCACTTGGACTGAGACTGGGAATGGGACATTTTCCAAAATATGCTAGGAAGAAAGAAGGTGTCTACTATAAACCTATAGATAGCCAAGTCAGAATTTCAGCCAGTTCTGTGTGATCTTAGAACATTAATGTGAAAATATGATCATCCATTCATTCAACAAATATTTAGACATTTTTCAATGCTATATGATAAAATAAGACAGAAAATGTGCCTGCTTATATGGAGCTTACATTTCAGATCAAGGCAGAAAATAAAATATTCAAAAATAAGGACAAAAATATGTTTTCAGGTAGTGGCAAGTTCTCTAAAAAACTTGCATGGGTGAGTGGTGAACTTAGCTGGTGAGGTCAAGAAGGTGATTATTTGTGCAGGAACTGACCATGGGGAAATCTAGGGGAATATATTTCCATATGACAGATGGCAAGGGCCTTGGGAGATGACTTACATGGCTTGGATTTTCTTTCCACTAAATTTTTTTCCTTCCCCCATTCCTTGATGTCTATATCTCTAACATTCTATCTGTTGCATTCAGAACTAAATCTGGACTTGTGACTACATGGGTTCTTAGTTTTTGTTCACATAAACAGTCATCATAATGATGATTAAATGATGCGCATTTAATTTTGTAGTCATGCTAGAATTGAGAGTTGTGCTAGCATCTCTCTCTCCATTGCTAACTCTGTTCTTTTTTGTCAGAGTGACAGATGTTTGTCACTTCCAATGCTTCCATTCTCCCCTGCCATTTCTGTTGCTTTGTCATCTTGGCTATTTGCCATTTGCTTATTTTTTCCTTTTTCTTCTGTCTCTCTACTTTTTTCTGTTACTTGGTTCAGATGGCTTGGATTTTGCACAAATTGGCTTGGCTCTTACAGTCATTACTAACTATTTAGAGAGTATCCTTTCTTTTAATGTAACAAATCGACAAATCATAGCATATTCTGTGTAATTTTCAGCTCTTCTACTCTTAACAATTTTGCTGTGATTTTCTTTTCCTCTTCTAGAGGTACCTACCCTTCCTCCCCATTGGGTGCCATCCTGAAAGGTTGAGACCACAGGACAGCTGATCTGAGTCATTATTCTATTTGCTTACTTGCTTTTTGTACCCTACATCTACACTAGGGCCAAACACCTGTATTCTTGCTGTTTACCAAATCCTTTAAACTTAATCTTGGCAGCAGTTCTCACATTTATGCTTTTTTCTTACTGCCTTCAGCAAAACCAGCCTATTTCAGATTCTTACAATCTCATCCCTGTACAGCAACCTTCAGCTGTTCATATTTCTCTCTATCTTTCATGGTCCTTTATATTTCCAACCAAATTATCTCCCAAATGCTACTTTCTTAGTATCAGCCTCATGATCAAAATCTTTCAAAATCTTATCACTAAATAGAATGAAAGACCAAGTCTTTAGCCTGGCATTCAGCACACTTCATGGTAAGTTACGAATCCACTGTTTTCAGTGCTCACTCTAGACATTCTCTAGAATCTCAGCTCTAAGCAAACTAATCCAAGCATGGTCTGTAATGCATATTGAATAGCCTTGACTTCACAATTTTTTGAAACTTGACTCCTTTCATCTGCCCAGAAATTTCTCCCAGTTCTTCTTTGTCTCTATAAATACAACCAAAAATATGGTTCATATTTCTTAGCTATTTTTGAGTCCTGTGTAATGACCAAAGTTGCAAGTTGTGATTCCTTTTAAATCATTGTAGAATTTAATATATGAAACTCATATTCTGATACTGTTTTTGCATGTGTGTAGAATGTCTGCCAACTTGCTTATTAATATATTTCTCTCTATCCTTTTCTTTCTGTCCTTCGTAGTGCCATAGTCTAATGTTCTCTTCAAAATATGCATATTGAGTGATTTTATTCTTATTAATTATTGTGGTTTTATGATAACGTGGAAGACCAGGTAGGAAAGTTAAGCTCACATATAGCTATTGATATCTATGTAGATCTTATCATACATTATTTTATATTTCTATCTATATCTATATCTGTATCTAGATCATCATCTATATATAACAAGAGTATTCCTTCAAATAGATGAGTGCTAAAAGCTATAAAGTCTGTCTTTTCATACGGTCAAGTTCCCTTGAATCTTTGCTTTTAATATTTCCTTTCTGAGATGCTAGAAAAGATCCCTACCACTAAAATAAAAATTCATATTCACAGCCTTTTTGTTAGAACTGAAATGTGTTGTTATTTTTCCATGTATTTCTTTCTTAAAAACAAAGTACTAGCAATAACAATAGGTGTCGCTATAGTAAAAGAAACTAGCCATTAAGTTTTTTGTTGTTCTTTTTCTAGGAAACATTGCAGCGTTATAAGAGAAATTATAGGCTAATTTGTTGAAGCTCAGCGTGTCCATCTCCCTGCTTTGAAGAAGGCAAACTTCATTAAAACCAACATCTTACTTGGCCTAAAACATCTTTGGAGTAGGAGATTTATGGCCTTTCTGGGAAAGTGGTTTTAATTTTTATAAACCTTAGAATTAAGAAGTCCTTTTGTAAATGCAATTATAATTCTTTCTTCTAGATTTAGAGTCATTTATTCTTATTCAATATCCATAAAAGTAAATAATTAAAATACATATTTCCTCACCAAAATTTTATTAATTACCTACATAATTTATCTATTTAGGAAATGGAAATAGAAACCCCTACCTTATAAAATTGATGGCAAAGATGAAATGAGGTATTATATGCATTAATTCACTTATTTATTAAACACATTTAGTTGAGTACCTGCTGCGTATAAGGCATGATGGTTATAATACAGATAATGTCCTTGCCCTTAAGGTACTCATACTCCAGCACATTTATAGAGGTTCGTGACGCTTAAATTACTATTCAAGAGTAAAAGACATAAATTATTATTATTATTGAGATCTATTGCTAATTGATTGCTAGGAAGCCATTTTAGTCTTCCATTTAGGAAAAATATTAATAGATATTATCAGCTCTTTCTCATTTGACATCTATTCACTTTTCTGGTAATAGCTCCCAGATAATCCTCCAGGCATCAACCCACTCACATTCAGGTCTTGTGGTTTGAATGACACTGATTCCTCTCCACCCTCCACAGGCATCCTTGAGACTCACATCTAGTCAATTAGGGTTTTATGTCCCAGTGTCTACAGTGTTATCACAAACCAGACCCTCCGTGGTTCATCTCCTGCTTCTCTTTGGACCTGATCTCCTGTCACTGACTGTCTCACATCACACCTGTACATACCATGGTGGTTTCGTTTATATTATTTGCTTATTTATCTTGCTTATCTTGGCCTCTTTTCCTGGGATACCCTTCTCCTGCCTCTTCCTTTGTCAATTCTGTCCATTTTTTAAGACCTAGCTAGTCAACTCTCCTTCAAAAGGCTTTCCCCTCCTCAACTTGGATAAAGTTTCCATTCTGAGAGCTTCCTCAATTTCTGGGCAGTTGTCTATCTGCAATTATGTGCTATTTTCATAATATGCTCCCTGTGTCTCTGTTTTCCACTTAGGTGGTGCACTCCGGCTGTTGGAATTTTACTTCTCTATGTGTTCCTAGCACCTTGACTGATGTCTGGGACCCTGTGGTCACTTGATCTAGGCTTGTTGACTGAAAGTACTTAAGACGACTGTGGCAGAAACCTATCTTTCTGTAATATGCCTTTGCTGAATTGCACAGTTCTGAAGAAGAATAGTTCAAATGACTATGTATTGAAACATTCTAACACCCCAGGCTTTATGTCTCTAAGAGAAGAAACGTTGCATTCATTAGCATCCGTAGGTTTGCCTTACGGAATGATATCAGGACTTAATTCAACAAGTATTTATTAAGTTCTGTAGGCTTCCTGGATGATTCAAGCTTTCTGTGTTTTTCTCCTCTGATATCTAGCATGTACAGCCTGGGCTATTAATTTGGCAATTAATCATATGCTACCTTGTGACTTTTGTTTATGATGTATTTTCATGTAGTACTTAGCCTATTATTTAAAATTTTACACCCTTACATATGAGTAGGGATTACTCATTCATTAGCATATTGATTATTTCTTCATTAAATATATTTTGAGAATTCATTATGTGTTCATATTATTTTTCTTTTTGCATATTGTATCAGTTGAGGTTCTGTTTAGGCTAGTAACAGAAACTGGCCAATTTAATAACAAAAACAATTTATCGAAAGGCTGTTGGGAACTAGCTGTAAGGAAGATAGGATTGGAGAACCAGGTTTAGAAGAGAAAAGGCAGTGCCAGAAGTTTTTGATTGGAGGAAACTGCAGGGCAGTGTTGCACAAGAACCATTGCTGGTAAAAATGAACTCTCTTTCTTTCCTCTTTCCATTGTCACCCTTATCAAGACTTAATGTTCTGGGAGAACATGGCCAAATTCAAGCCGTGAGTTTGTTCCTTGGCTGTACTAGTATCGTGGGTGGGAGGACTTTAAAGAAAAAGACTGAAAGGATTTTCTTGGCTTCAAGTAAACACCAAAGCAGTTGAGGAACTCTGAAAAATTGTCTGGATATTGGGTAGTTTGAACAGATGATAAGTATCAGCAGTTATACTTATTTGTTCACACAGACGTGCTATCAAATCCCAGCATTGCCAGTGACTAAGTGTATGGCTTTGTGAACATTTCTTACCTTCTGTAGGTGCCATTTTTCTCATCTATAAATGGGGATACCAATGTATATTCTTACATAATGGTTTTAAGGATTACATTAAATAAGATGTATCCTATAAAAGGTGCTTATTACAGTGTCTGTCACATAGTAGCTACACAATAAATGATGGCTATTATTGATTGACCTATGTGCACACAGCATGAGGCTGTTCTGTATACATTAGGCAAAAAAGATACAACTGTTACCTCAGACCTTGAACTGTTTGCAGCTTAATGAGAAGAAAGAGCATATGTGATTTAATTTAATCCTCACAACTACCCTGGAATTAGGCAGAGAAAATGTTATTATTTCTGTTTTTCATATAAGCAATCAGAGAGAGTCAGAGAAGTTTAGCTACCTGACTGTGGTCACACAGCTCTTAACTGACAGAGCTGAGGCTGGGGTCAAACTTACTAGATCTTAAATTTGGAGAGATAAGGATAGCTCAGTGAAGGACAGAGTTACTCAACTCAATTCCAACCAGAAAACATACTGAATACCTACTATGACAATTTGGGATATTGCTGTGGAGGAATATACATATAATTAGTACATAGTCCCTGGTTTCAAGACGATTACAGTCTAGGGAGAAAGATGGACATGTCCACAACTTAAAATGAGATAATACATGACAAGTGCTGTATTTTCTATTTAATTCTTTTAATATACACTCATCAAATGTGTCACGGTCTGTATTAAGTGCTGAGGATTCAGTGATGGACAAAGCCATAAGCAACCTGTCCTCAAGGGGCTTACCTGTTGTTGGAAAGAGACAGATGAGAACATAAAGGAAATATACACATAAAATCATTTGAGATATTGATAGTGACGGGTGCTAGAAAAAAATTTAGGAAGTTTTTTGGCAGTGAGTTGGTGTTGGCTATTTTCAGTGGAGTGCTCTTCTGAGGGCCTGAACAAGTCAGTCATGTTAATTTGTGTGGGAAGAGTAATCCAGGCAGAGGGAACTGTAGTGCAAAGACCATAGGGTGAGGATAACATTGGAGTTTTACAGAATAAAAATGAGATTGTGTGACAGGAACATAGAGAGCGAGAAGAACAGTGGTACAAGTGAGATCTAGAGATGGAGACAGGAGCAAGAAAAATGCAGAGCCTTGTATAATACACATGGTAGATTAGAAGTATCTGATCTATCATTCTGAATTTAGAGGAAGTTCATAAAATTTAAGCAGAGAAAATGTATTATTTGATGGTTTTGTAAAAAAGATCACACTGGTTGCTATGGTGAAATGTAATGTGTACATCATGCACGAAGAAGAGAAAGAGTAACATTACTTTGAAAAAGTTAGGGGACACAGCTAGGCACAGTGGTGTGCACCTGTAGTCCAGGTTGAGGCAGGAGGAATGATTGAGCTCAGGAATTTGAGGCTGTAGTGTGCTATAAGTGTGCCAGTGAATAGCTATTGCACTCCAGATGGGCAATATAGCAAGACTCTATCTCTTAAAAAATAAAGTTGGGGAGGCATTGAGAAGGAAGAAGTGCTCTGAGCAATGAGATGGGCATGTTTGGGCAACAGTGAGTTTTTCAGGGTGGCTGGAGTATCCAAAGTGTGGGGAGGATGTAATGAGAGGGAATCAGGAAGGAAGGTGGCTACCAGGTTATGTCTTGATAACATTTTGTAGGCAGCTGGAAACTGTTCTGTGTTTTGGAAAGATAATGTTGGTGACTGTGTGAAGGATATTAGAGGAGGCAAGAAGACCACTGATGAGGTTCCTGCAACAGGTCATTTGAGAGGGCCAAGTAGTGACAATGAGAAAGAGGAGACAGAAACAAGAACTGCTGATATGGAGTGCTGATAGCACTTGGTGATGAACTGGGTATCAGTGGTGAGGGGAGGGAGAACCTGGAGACATCTGCAAGGCAAGCTGGGGGCGCCCTTTTCTGTGAGAAGAAAGTTGGAGGATAGGGTAGAGATTTAAGCTTTGAACCAGTTGAATGTGTTTTTGGCAGGACCTCCACATGATCCTGCTGGAGAGACAGCAGGAAAAGCAGAGCTGGAGCTCAGGAAGTTTGGCTTTTAAGAGCACACCTATTCCAACTAATTTCTTATAATCTGTGAAAAATTTTGTGAATTTTAAGATATTCGCTATTTTCAAGAAGACAGGAGTTTCACGAGTGTTTGTCATAACCAAGTGGCATTTTCTACCAAATGAAAGGTTTTCTTCTTCAAAAAAACAGAACATTCAGTAAAGAGAAAGTTGGTTGATGATTTCGACTTCCTTTTCTTTCTTTGGAAAACTGAGTTATCAGACTTGTTCAGGCCCAAGGAATAAAATTAGGGAAGATCATTACACAACCTTAGTGGTATAAGGAAAAGAAGCCTCGTCAAAATAATGAAGAGACAGACAATCTCTTATATCCCTGCAGGAGGTATTAGGAGAGAGTAGAAGAAAGCAACTTTTTTCTTAAAGTTTATGTTTGATTATTCTGATAGTTCTTGTAAAATACTGGACACAAAAGACTAGGTCTGGGACAATAAAAATTGCTAGATGAGAAAAAAATATGTCAATAAGAGAAAAAGGGACTTAAAATGTTTGAACTGGAAATCATTAGTTGTCTGCAGTGCCAAGTTGAATAAACTAAAAAGCAAAATGGAAGACTTATGTTCAGTCCCAATCCCAGCATGAGTAAGAGCCTTATTCTCTCGGTTTCTTCTTCTCAGTTGTATAATCATATCTTTCTTAACAGTTACATTTCCTACTCATGAGCCAGGAAATACATTCTTTGCTGATACTAATTGAAGGTATGGAGCCAGCAGTGTGGAGACAACAGAGGTCATTTTTAGTTGCTGTCTCTAGTGTCTCAGGACTGCATCATTGCTTACCCAACATGACTCAGCTTCGGTATTGCCACTGACTCATGGAGCTCCTAATAGAGGAGAATTAGTGTCACGAATTGAGTGGAAAACCAATCCACATGAAGCCAGGAAGAGAAATGAGGCTGCTGTTGCTGAATCCATAGCTGACCTTAATGATGCAGGCTAGGAAAGACGGCCCATTCTGGGGGAGATAAGTCAATTTTGCAGTGTCTGCTATTATCATAGTGACTATTGTCTTTCTGTTTTCTATTTATTTACCTAAATTGTTTTGGAAAGACTCAGAGGTATAGAGACATGCCTACTTTTTGCAAAAATCATCACACTGTCGTGGAGGCAGTCCAGGCTATGGGGATCTTATTTGTTGGTGTCTTGGGCAAGTTGCTTGACCTCTGATCATTGTTTGCTTATTCTTATATCGCCCCTGTATTTCAGACTCACTCTGTGTCAGGCATTTGTTTATCTTTATAGCAAACTCAGAAGGAAAAGACCATTGCCCTTGTTTTACAGGTGATGAAACTGTACGTTTTCCAAGGACACAGTGCTAGTAAGTAATGAATGTGAAATTTTAACTGTTTCGATCTCTTCTCAGAGCCAGTGCTCTCTAACTGCTCTCCTAAACCTCCTCTCATCTGTAAAATATGGATGATAATAACACCTGTCTTACAGAGTTGTTGTGCAGATTAAATAATAGAACTGTGAAATGTGTAATACTTCATTACGCATTAGGCAATCAATAAATGGTTGATAGTATTACTAAAAATAATGAAGAAAAATCTTCACTAAAGCATCCATAGCAGTGAAGTCCTTGCTAGAACATAACCCTTTGTCCCTTCAGTGTAAATTAGTGTGATGTTACCAGCACTTACAGCAGATGGTAAGGAACACAATACAAAGGAATGAATCTCTAGTAGTGAAATGTCAGATACTATAACATCTGGATGGAAAACAAGCTTTTGTACATGTTTGAATCATCTTGCTAACTACCATATCATTTCATGTTGATCTTAGCTTCCTTTTCCTTTAGTAAGATTGCCCTAATAAAAACAAAACTATTGAGTTCCAAAGTAAGTGGAGTCTATACTGATCTGAGGGAAGCTGAGGTTCCAGAATAAGTTTGTGAAACACTAATTTGGGATAACAAGATACAGTTCCTGATAGCTGTTGTAAATTTTATGTAAACAAATGCAATTAACAAGAGAGAAAAACAGGAGAAGGCGGTTTCTAGGTTTTTACAGAATAACAGCTACAGGGCAAGTATTGTTCTAGAAAAGTCCTGGTCAGGACACCTAAAGCAGAATAAAAAGGATTGTGGTTTGGCCATAAAGATTACTTGTGTTTAGACATTTATAAAGCCAACAAAACAGAAATAAAGGTATGTTGCTCATAATGAGACGGGACATCAATCTATGGCTTTGTGTAAGAAAGACTAACCATATTAGACTGTGGCCTTGAAAATAGGGAGAGTATCTTATTCACCCTTTTTTGCCTAGAACATAGCTCCATCCCTGTCAGTTACAAAATGAACAACTAAGTAATTCTAAGGAAAACTAGAGAGTGGAAATAAGAAAGATAAAATCCATCATCGATCTATTAAAAAACAGATACAAGCGTCTATAAAGTTTAGCTTCTGATTATTGACCATTTCCTTTATTACTGCATGGCACACAAAAAAGCTAAATTCATTTTTCACCGAATTGGGATAAAGGTACATTTGGGATGATCTAATTTAATATACAACCTATGTCATAGCATAAATAATTTGATGTATGAGTGGGGCCAAGGTCACCACAAAAATACATGTAGACTTTTTAAAATTTGTATACTTTGCTGCCCAGGCTGGAGTGCAATCATAGCTCACTGCAGCCTCAAATTCTTAGGGTCAAGGGATCCTCCTGCTGCAGCTTCCTGAGAAGCTGGCAGTATAAGCATGTGCCACCATACCTGGCTAATTTAAAAACAAAATCTTTTGTAGAGCCAGAGTCACCATGTTGCCCAGGCTGGTCTAGAACTCTTGGCCTCAAGTGATCCTCTTGCCTTGACCTCCCAAAGTTCTGGGATTATAAGTGTGAGCAACTGCACCTGGCCAGACGTTGTATACAGCAGCAGATATTAGATATTATGGCAAGTCTGTGTGACTACAATTTGAATTAAGACATACTGGACACTAGAAAACAACAAGGGTTCCAAAAATATGTACCCAAATAGAAATAATGAAAGCAGACTTTCCAAACAGTAGGCAGCAAAATGCAGTTAACTTGCTTCTCATGTGAATAATTCTATGTAGCGTGCTCCAGAGTATCAGGATTTATTCATCTGTCCCCCAGACATTAGAACTAAAAATATGGCACATAAACTCTTATTTCAAAGCCAGAAATTTTAAAGACCAGAATTAATTACTATACTTGTATAAAATTATTATAACACTCATGTTATTTTTTAAAATTAAACTTTTGTTGAAGGTATGAATGAATAATAATGGGGTTGTCTATAAAGAGGAGAGAATGAAAAAGCTCAGCTTACCAAGATGCTCCTCTGATCTTGTCTTGATGGGCTAAAGCCTTGAAGATTGCTATTGGGACACTTGACCCAGTTGGCTGCCAAAGGACAACACATCAGGCTGCAGATCATCAAACAGGGTTCTGAGCTGCATTCCCTGGGGCATCCCCTAGTGCAGAAAGCAATAAAAATCAAGGAGGACAGATGCTCTTTGTGTTTTATGTCTGGTCAACAGCGGGGTATCTAAAGGCAGATGAATATCTTGGATGGAAGCAATCACAAGATTGAATTCCAAATCTTAAGGGAACAGAGGAGAGACAGGAGAAAGTTAAAGAAAGCAATTGCATTTTTCCAGGTTCACAGCACGAATAGGAAGAATTTGATTGCAGTGAAGTTCAAGGAACAAAGGGGTTTAGAAAAGTTGGTTAGTGTATGGAAATACCATCTCTTAGGACTAGGTACAAGAGATTCCAGAGTATAGAATGTAAAGGAGCATAACAACACCAAATGGCTTTTGTTGTTGAGAGAGGGTCTTGCTGTGTTGCCCATGCTGGATGGAGTACAGTGGTATGATCATAGCTTACTGCAGCCTTGACCTTTTGGGCTCAAGTGATCCTCCTTCCTCAGCCTCCCAAGTAGCTGGGACCACAGGCATGCACCACCATGCTGGCTAATTTTTACATTTTGTGTAGAGATGGGGCTCACTGTTGTTGCCCAGAATAGTCTTGGACTCCTGGGCTCAAGTGATCCTCCCACCTTGGCCTCCTAAAGTGTTGAGATTGTAGGTGTAAGCCACTGTTCCTAGTGGCTTCTTTCATTCTATTACTAGCCCTAGCAGATAGGAACTTTTATTTTACTCATGCGTAAGTGTTGGGACTGAGGTTCAAAGAAGCTAGAAAACTTGTCTAGGGTCACATGGTTAGAAGGGGCTGGACTCCATCAGTACTCTTAATTGCTTAATAGTACCTACCTCAAAGATTATGGGGTTTAAAGTGTTGTCAATGTAGGAAAAAACCCAGCAATTTTTAGTTCTTTACAATAAACAAGAGCTCAATGGTTAGGCAGTTAATTGATGTCTCATTTGTGAACTCTGGCTCTTTGAGTAGTTTTCTTTTGACATTCTCTAATAGCATATGAGAGAATTCATGGGTCAATATTTATAAACTGATAATTTTGTTGTGATAAGTTTTGATATAGATTAATCAAATTCATTTTTTGATAATCTAATATGTACCTAGTGGGCATTCAGATTCATAGATTTCATGAAAAAACTAATACTTATTTTACATTAATATAATATAGACAAGATTACAAATGTGAACAGGAAAAAGGAAAAAATAATTTTTTTCTGAGTATCTTACATTCATTGGATGAGACTTGATATAAATGGCCTGATGTATGTACGTGAAAGAATAGAGGACTTTTAAAGGACCAATTCTATGCTTTATGCTGAGAGAGGAACTTTATTTATAAGGTATAATTTAATAAAGATGCATTTTTCTTTGGAAGTAACTATGATCCTCCTTTACTCTAGAAATAAGAAAACTGAGGCTAGGAAAAATTATGTGACCTCACATACCAGGATTTGAATTCTATTGTAAAACATCTCTTTCACTATATCACACAGCCTACTTTGTTAACTAGATAAAGCAAGAAAAGATAAGAGGCCAGTTAGAGTTCATTGCATGAAACAGAAACTACTCTAGGTACTTTAAGCAGATAGGGATTTAATTCAGGGATTTTGAAGCTTGCAAATTTATTGGAAGGGTCAAAGGAGCAAATTCTAGGATGAGCCTCCTAGATGATTCTCAGAAATATGCAGAGGTGATACTTTTGGGCCACCATTAGACCTATGTCAGAGCAAGAACTACATCCAATGCTTCTCCAACTGTCTGAGAAATCTGGAGAATGGACAATTAAAATTGTCCTCCAGGGAAGTTAAATCAGGAATCTACTATTACTACTATTGCTTTGGGATGTCCAGGAAGCTGGAGAGTGGATAATGTAAAGTTTCTGCAGGGAAATTCCACGTTTCCATGACTGTGCTAGCCAGCAGCAACAGCCAAGAATCATAGGAAGATGGTCTTTGCCTCAATTCTCTCTTCCACATATTACCTGAGCATATTAACAGAGTAGAACCTGATTTACACATAATACCCTAGTTGCAAGGGAGTCTGGGAAATATAAGTTTTAGATTTCCAGCTTCTCAACTAGAAAGAAGAGAAAATGGGAGTTGAGTAAGCCATTCCAGAAAAGATATTATTATTATTATTGGTTAAAAATGTAATAATTATTGCCATCTGAATATTCTAACTTAGGGCACCAAAAAATGAAAAGCTGATACACTTTACAATGGTTACTCATCTTTCAGTCTTTTTGCTACTCTTGGTGTCTGTAGGACACTCCTAACTGAGTAGGACCTTTGCTTTAGACACAGCTGTTGTTTTTTATCAGTGTGGTAAGCAGTTTATGTCTAACAGCAGTTTTATGGTCCACTGACTGTACTGAAATGCAGCACTTTACCAACCATGAACTCTGACATATTTATATGAGGTTTTTAATCTGAAAACATGCAAAAAGAGTCTTCTAAATATAATTTATTATCAGAACAACTCTCACGTAGGTGTTGAACAGCATATAAAATTTATATTTGGGCCTTGGATTTTGTCCTCCTTCAAGAGACATAGTGACATCAGTAGGTGAACTGAAGGTTGAAATCCCAATTGCTTTGAAGGGACGTCAAGCCTTATGAATTTGCATTAGTACTAAAAACAGCAGGGTAATAGTATAATTAACATGTATAAGATTCCATTTTTAAATACAAAGCAAAACCTAGGATGAACCTTACAAAGGACCTTTGGATAAACCCTCTGTTATGTCACAGCTAACAATGTCAATAACCTTAGCTATTGTAGAAGAAGATCATGTTTCTGCAAGTTTGTGGGCTTTTCCTGAATTCCCAACATATACTTTATTATGTCTGATCTTTTATTCTTTAACTCTTTCAATTATGTACTATTTAATGCCACCGTTTTAATTTTTTCCCCAAAGTACTCAGTTCCTAAAATTGAATAGGAACTTCACATACCTACATTTAGTCTGAAGTGTTTATAAGCTTTAATTAGAGTAGAAATATTTCCTGGCTTTCAAAGTACTTCTATGCAGACCATAATCCAAAGCAAAGGGGAAAATGCTACTATTTAGATGACTGCTCTGTTCTAAAAGTACTCAAGAAAATTTAACTTTCAGCTGAGTACTAGACTAAACAGTAACAGAAATTTCCTGGTAGTAAAAGATGATTCAATATTTTGCACTCAGTGATTTGAAGTGTGCTTCAGTTTTTATTTTAATTTTTTCTTGTGAATATTTCATCAATAAGATTGTCAAAATAAGTTTCTAGGAACTTAGCTGTTAATCAGTGAAAAGAGATGAAATACTTAAGGATAAAATTGATCCATTACACAATTACATTACAGATAAGTGCGTATAACAGAGAGTGGACTTATCACATGGCTAAGGGCTTCTGAACACTAGCAGTGGCTCAGTTGTAGAATGTTTTTGTGACTGTATGCTGGGGTAGCGTGGGCCTAAACATACACGAATGTTTGTGCTCTAGGGGATTGTCAGTCTCAGTCAATGCATCTGGGAGAGCTATGTTTCTGAATCTTTTTTGGTCTATCATGTATCATATGTGAATGTACATTAGTCAAAGGGTGTGAGTATGATTGAATATGACTTTGTGTTTATGTGTCTATGTCAAAGAGCATGCAAACTGGTATGTTTGCATTTGGATGAAGCTATACTCTTATTTATTTCTGTTGTATTATTGTTTCTAAAACATTTGATTACCAATATTGATTACCAGTGTCCTACTTTCTTTTCTGCCATCCTGGTCACTCACCATCACCAAGATGGAACTTTAATGATATCTCTCATGACATTGCTATTTCAAAAGCCACAGACTCAGGATCAGGAATCAGAAGAAAATATTAATGATAACTTCATCCTCAAGCACAATGGACAAAGCTATACATGTACCTAATGCTTCAGCAAAAATGTACAGTTATGATGTCATTGCTATTTTATATTTTTATCCACTATCTTACAAGTTGATTTTAGCCTGCAATAAGCAAAATAATTCCACTCTGCATAGTTCTCCCATATCTCCTCTTTCAGTAGATTTGAAACTTATGAAAACACTTCGCAATTTCTAATCTTTTCTCTTTATCCTAGGGATAAATGAAAAGAAAACCAGAGTAAGTTGCATATCATCTTAGCTGAGAGAAAAGGGGCTGCAGATCTTGGATTGGAAGATGAAGCAGTTATCATTAAGGGTTAAAAGAGGAATCATGAAAAATAATAAAGAGACAAATTCTGGCTATATTTACTTGAAGACATCAATGAAGATTTCCGTCATTAATTTGTGATACTGATATATTTTGAAGCACAACTGGTCACAGCAGTGGCAAATGATTCCATGAATAACATAGTAAGGGAGTTTCAGTCAGGGTGGGAGGTGCTGATTTCTGCAGATATATAAGACAAAATGGTATAAAACTTAAAAATAATGTTAAAAATTATTCAGTGGCTTTAAAGAGTCTTAAAGACAGACTTCCTCCAAGAAGTTCATGGACATTAAAGTCAATTTCAGCAGCAACACAGTACCCAGAGAATTTATAAAAACAAGATCAAGGGGGTTGCCTTCCAGAAACATATAAATTCTTTGGTCCGTAACTTGGTTTTCTGGAAATCAGCCCTAGAGACTCCTCAACAAAAGCATATTTTAACTTTAGGCCTTGGAGCTGCTCTTACTTGCTTCCTTGGGCATCCATAGCTGGCTTTTCTCCTAGATATGTCCATGGACTCCATTCCAGCCAGGTCTTACTATGCAGCGCATGATAGTTGAGGCACAGTGAATTGGGAGCCATGCGATTCTTTGAAGATACGTAGGAGAGAACAGCAAAATTTGAGTGTAGGCTAATAAAACTTAGTCTTACCAATAGCAAATTGTTCAGCATATTTGCCAAAGATTCACTGTGTTTGAAAAATGCATCCTCTCCTTACCCAAATCCATATAATATCTCATTTCCTTCTAGCTTCTTCTCTGGCTCTAGGTTTGATCTCACTTGTGGAATATTGCCTGCTCTCCTCCTTTAGATTCTTGACCTAACTACTCCCCAGAATTACTGTGATAGCTTTCTCCCTTAAATTGGCACCAATTTCTTCATGCTACTTCATTTGCTGACTAAGACTCTCATGGATAAGGGAGAAGTCTGCCATCATGAGATAAATATTTATTGAGTGTCAATCTGCAGACTAAGTCTGAGACTCAGTTGTTCCTGTTATTGATTGATTCTTTCAGTCAGCCTTCAGTCGAGAAAATGGAAGTCCCCTATATATTCCAAGAATGGAGGGTCTAGTAGGAAAGTTGAAATTTATAGAATCATTGACGGACTGGAGAAAGAAGGCAAGAAAGTCACCATTAGTACACCACTGAAGCAGTGGTTCTTCAAACTCACTTGGAAGCCACTGTGAATCTCAGGTTTCTCTGGAAATCTTCTGCAACTGTCCTGATAAGCAGCATTTAAGTGAGAGGTTTGCAAAGGGCCACTTTAAAGCTGCAGTGAATCTCATGTCTGCTCATGGATGTGGCTTCATCTGCTTCTGAGGAATTATGATCTTTCCTTGGCGCTTGTGGTCATCTTGTAAAAATGAGATGATCCTCCACCCCAAATTTGATTTGAATATCAAGACTAATGATATCCATGCAGGTATCAAGAGAGTATAAAAAGGTTTGCTACATAATGAGACTTTGTGGAGAGAGCAGGGCATGTTTTCAAGCAGGTCCAAAAACTTGCTTGAAGGGGGATAGAGCCTGTTTGGCTTTTATTGTGGTTAGGAGGTAGAGTTGTCATGATTTTTGCACATCCATAGGCCAGAGCTTGCACAGTTTAAACTTCCCACTGGCACAAAGGAAGCTGTTACCAGGCTTTCTCAGCTTTCCCAGATGCGGTACAGAAGGCAGAAGGGGAGTCGTGGGGTTTGAAAAACTGTCAGTAGCCAAATGTCAAAATTGGAGTTAACTCTTCACTCTTACACTATCTTGGAACTATGTAGGGAAGGGGATTTGGAGATCTTTAAAGGGGGTGGTGGTGATGCTGAGTTAAATAGCCACACATCTCATAAACTAAGCATGGTCTCAGACTTCTTTATCCCATGGTACTCAGGCCAACAAGGTGCCACTGTGGATGTGAGCATTATTTTCTAAAAATAAAACAGTCACTTTTGAAGTTAAAATAATAACCATTTAAAAAATCAAGATGAAGACCAGAAAACCCTTTAAAATATGTAAGGAGAAAAAAAGAAAACAGTAAGTGACATAAGCCTTAAATCATAGTAAATCACCAACTAAATGTGGCTAGAAGGTTTCCCCTGCCAGAGAAGAGGATTGGTACTTGAAAATTATATATATATATACACACACCCCACACACACACACACACAGTTGTCTTCTTTAGATAGTTCACACTAATAAACACAGGACTACACTTTCTCAAAATTTCTCAGAGACAAATGGTGTATATAATATAATGAATATGGATATTCACCTCCAGCATACACATGAACTGGAAATTTCAGCTTAATTAGGAAAAACATTTTTAAAAATTGGAATCATGCATATGGTAACTGTTTAGTTTTAGTGAGAGTTGCTTGACAGTAGGGAATTCAGTTCATGAAATACTGTGGTTTAACTCTGAGAGGGCAGAATATTACAGAAGCTTAGATTGTTTAGAAGTAGGTCACCTTAGTGATTAATATCAAGGACTCCCTGAAATCCCTGATTATACAAGAATTACCAATGGATGCCAGTTTGATGTGACAAGCATGGGGTTAGGTACTGGGGATAAAAGCTAAATAAAATATGTTTTTCTTTTTCTTTTTTAAGAACCTCATAGTCTATTAAAATCATTTTTAGTATTAAAGGATTCTAAGGATTCAAGGAACAAAAGTCTGCAGTTAAAACCAATGCTTAGCCTACTAAATAGCAACTTCTGCAAAACATAGCCTACCACTACCCAACATTTCAAAATAAAAACACAAATCTGTGAAAAACAAGTCCCCAGCCTCAGTGTTTTTTATTTTGTTTTGTTTTGTTTTGTTTTTTTTAACAGATTATCTAAAATAAAAGAAAGATTAGCCAGACGAGGACAAATTCTAATTTGATCTTGAATGTTGTCCATAAAAGATAGATGATAACTGACAGTATTGTCCAGCATTCTTAAGGCAACACTGATTTCCATTTGAAACAGAGGAAACAGTGACTTGCTGCTTGTTGAAGTCAGGCACCTCTGAGAGATGCTTTATTGTGTATTCCGAGGCACATCTTTCCAGGTAATGAGGTGTGAGAGTGACTGATAAGCACCGAGAATGTGGAAGAGAACAAAGTAATAAAACAAGCAGGTTCACTTTTAGTCACAATTGTATATGGTAAATAAGCAAAAATCTTCTACTAAAAATGCTGAATATTGAGAGTTGGAAATCTTTTAAGGTTGTTTTTTAAAGCCAACAGTCTAGAATTGGAAATGAATTTAATTCTTTCATAATTCTGCCCTAAGTAGTGAAGAACTTTTAAATGTGTCATGAGATATAAATGCATAAACTTTATAGTTTAGTGCACAACTGCTAATTTTTGTAGGTGAACTTGAAAAAATATTTTAGGACCAGGCGCGGTGGCTCAAGCCTGTAATCCCAGCACTTTGGGAGGCCGAGACGGGCGGATCACGAGGTCAGGAGATCGAGACCATCCTGGCTAATACGGTGAAACCCCGTCTCTACTAAAAAATACAAAAAACTAGCCGGGCGAGGTGGCCGGCGCCTGTAGTCCCAGCTACTTGGGAGGCTGAGGCAGGAGAATGGCGTAAACCCGGGAGGTGGAGCTTGCAGTGAGCTGAGATCCGGCCACTGCACTCCAGCCTGGGCGACAGAACGAGACTCCATCTCAAAAAAAAAAAAAAAGAAAAAATATTTTAGTATGTTTTCTTTTTCACCTGGTGATGGGCCCAGCACTGATGATTTTAGCTAATGTTTTTGGGGAGAGATGTGTGTATGGGAGGGGGAAAGTTATTGTTTATTTTAATTGGGTGGTACTATATTTTGTAAACCTCCAGTTTTCACTTGGTCCACACAGGAATCTTACAAGGTAGAAAGAACAAATGTTTTTACACCAATTTTACAAGTAAAAAACAGATTTGAGGAGGTTAATTAATTTTCCAAGGTCTTTTTTGTTTGTTTGTTTTGAGATGGAGTCTCTCTCTGTCGCCCGGGCTGGAGTGCAGTGGCGCGATCTCAGCTCACTGCAAGCTCCTCCTCCCGGGTTCACGCCATTCTCCTACCTCAGCCTCCTGAGTAGCTGGGACTACAGGCACCCGCCACCATGCCCGGCTAATTTTTTGTATATTTAGTAGAGACGGGGTTTCACCGTGTTAGCCAGGATGGTCTCAATCTCCTGATCTCGTGATCCTCCCGCCTCGGCTTTCCAAAGTGCTGGGATTACAGGCTTTCCAAAGTGCTGGGATTACAGGCGTGAGCCACCGCGCCCAGCCAGTTTTCCAAGGTCTTGTATCTGGCTAGCAACAGTCAAAAGAGAAGCCAAATCTACTTTCTCCCAGTCTAGATCTTTCTACTATGAAGTACTGTCTCCTTATAAGTGGTACCCTGCTAGAGCTTTTGATTTTGATGTTCTGAATTCACGTTTTTGACATTTTTGATTTTGTATATAATAGTATGTGTTTTTTCCCCCCATTTCATGACAATTTCTGATACCCATCCAAAAGATTTAGACTGGGGGATGAAGCACTATATATATATATATATATTCTAGACTATCTTAAATGTCACATTAAGGTTTTAGTATTTAAGGTATTAGTTAAACTTTTTAATAGACTTTTTCAAAGAGATGTTTTAGGTTCACAGCAAAGAAGTTATCTTTTTTACTCAAGGCTTGTATATTCTTGTGTTACTGGAAGGCAAATAATTTCATAAAAATGATTTGAGGGATAAAAACTTGCAATTCGGCCGGGGGCGGTGGCTCAAGCCTGTAATCCCAGCACTTTGGGAGGCCGAGACGGGCGGATCACGAGGTCAGGAGATCGAGACCATCCTGGCTAACACGGTGAAACCCCGTCTCTACTAAAAAATACAAAAAAACTAGCCGGGCGAGGTGGCGGGCACGTAGTCCCAGCTACTCGGGAGGCTGAGGCAGGAGAATGGCGTGAACCCGGGAGGTGGAGCTTGCAGTGAGCTGAGATCGGGCCACTGCAGTCCAGCCTGGGTGACAGAGCGAGACTCCTCTCAAAAAAAAAAACAAAAAACCAAAACACTTGCAATTAAATATTCAAATAGGGGCCTTAATTTGGATACATGTTATTTTCTATTAAAATGATTTCATATTGATTAAAATTAAAAATTTTTAACTCTTAATTGGAACATGTGATCAATTTCAATACTGATTTTTAAAAAAGATTGTAGATAAGAATATTATGATAGCCTTAATTTGACCTCATGGGTGCTGTTTTACCTATTGGTCACGGTTTGTCATTTACTAAGTAAAAAGAGAAAGTTTGAGATTATGGAAAGAGTAGAAGACTGAGTTTAAATTTTCAGCACTACTGTTTACTAATTGTGTGAATTTGTCGTTCCTTCTCCCCATAATCTCAGTACCGTTAATCTTCACATCTATGGTTCTTCACTGTTCAGGACTCAGCTGAAGTATTACCTTTCCCAAGAGATCTTTCATGACAATAACCACCCCTGTCCTATGTAAGTAGTACATACTTCAGTTGCTTTCACACATCATCCTGTTTTACTGTGTTTATTGCAGTTGTCATTGTGTGAAATGATCTTGTTTCAACATTATTATATTTTGCCAAATAGAGCACTATCCAACAGCAAGATGACAGTGTTGAAGTTTACTTAATGTTTCAGCAATGCATTGCATCATTTTAACTACTTGGATATCTTAAGTCCTCCAGGGCTACTTCCTGTCCTTAACAGTGAACTGTATTATGACGTCATGCAGAGCCCATGGTGCTAGCAGTAGCCCTGCTGGTAATGCTTGCTTATGCTTGCCGAATTGGGGGACAGCCTGTCCTGTGTTTCTGTTTTATTTATTATTTTCTGCATGTAGCTAGGGGATAAATGTGTGACCTTACTCCACTGTAAGAGAATATAAACTGATGCTGTGTAGTACAAAACTTCTCATTCAGGATATAGTTTTTCTGGTATCAAGCTTAAATGTAGATGCTTTGTTTTATGGAGATTAATTTAAAATTTATTTGTCAGAAATATTCAGAAGTGACCTTTAGAGCTGAAAGGAACTCAAGTATTTCAGAGGGATAAAGTTGAGTATATTATTTTCTCCTTCCACAATTCAGAAACTGAGTAAAATAACACAAAATTTATTTGTCCTCCGAGTCCTGATTTTCACATGTTAAGAGTTAACTTATCTCAAGGCCTTTTTTGAATGACATGCTTGCAGATGTTTTCCACATTTTTTTCTTCATTCCTTTGCAAGCTCAGCAGCTGTACACTTGCAAGCTAAGCCTTGTTCCCTGAATATGCCAAACGGCTGCAGAGGTAGAATCAGCTCTAGCTAATCTAACCTCTAGTAGGAATCATTTTGGGGAACTTGACACCTAATGTTGCTCTGGTGGTGGTCAGTTCATGTCCACGACATCCCTGTGACTCCCATTTTCCTATCACACTCTCTGGACACAATGGGCCACATTTCCTATTTCCCCTTTCTCCAGTTTCCTTCTCAGGACTCCTTTGAGGACTGGGCATGGTCTCAAAAGGAAGTTTGGCAAAACCAGATGTGAACCTTGTAAAATGGATGGGTGGTCTCTGAAGTGATCAGTTTATAGTTTCAAGCTCCTCTGAATTGAGAGCCAAAGCAAATCTTATGAAGCAGAGAAGAAAAAATTACTTCATATTTTCCATCTCAGTTCTAGTTCATTTCATAATCATCAGCAAAAACGATCTACCTCACAAAGATAAAAGTCTGCATTTCCCCCAAATGTTATCTTTATCAAAGAAATTAGAAAAAAATGTGAGGCATGCATCATAGGAGAAGTGACTGAGGAATTAAAATGATGACTAGAGTTAATATTGGTAACAAATAAAAACACTGTTAAAACTTTAGATTTCAAATATATAATATTGTTTACAATAAATTACATGTAAAGTTGCAATAAATACTTACGTTTGTTGCCTAGTGCACTTCACCTTTCAATGCTTAACAAAAATGTTACTTGTTATATGAAGGTTTCCGCCATCCTCAGGCAGAATTAATTACTCCCTCATCTGTGTTTGTAGCACTACTTCAAACCTCTATTACTGCATTTATCACTGTAATATCTTTATTTTGTTGGTTTGTTCATTCATGAACGTATTCAATGGAGCAGAATGGTTAAGAGGATGAACTCTGGAGCTAGACTGCCTGGATTGTAGTCTTAGTCCCGATTCCTTCCTTCCTTCCTTCCTTCCTTCCTTCCTTCCTTCCTTCCTT